>NC_060180.1:78973654-79042220 GCF_021184085.1 Oncorhynchus gorbuscha | reverse complement strand
AGGTATAGGGTTAGGTTTAATGTGTTCTAGGTATAGGGTTAGGTTTAATGTGTTCTAAGGTATAGGGTTAGGTTTAATGTGTTCTAAGGTATAGGGTTAGGATTAGGTTTAATGTGTTCTAAGGTATAGGGTTAGGTTTAATGTGTTCTAAGGTATAGGATTAGGTTTAATGTGTTCTAAGGTATAGGGTTAGGATTAGGTTTAATGTGTTCTAAGGTATAGGGTTAGGTTTAATGTGTTCTAAGGTATAGGGTTAGGTTTAATGTGTTCTAAGGTATAGGGTTAGGATTAGGTTTAATGTGTTCTAAGGTATAGGGTTAGGATTAGGTTTAATGTGTTCTAAGGTATAGGGTTAGGTTTAATGTGTTCTAAGGTATAGGATTAGGTTTAATGTGTTCTAAGGTATAGGGTTAGGTTTAATGTGTTCTAAGGTATAGGGTTAGGATTAGGTTTAATGTGTTCTAAGGTATAGGGTTAGGATTAATGTGTTCTAAGGTATAGGATTAGGTTTAATGTGTTCTAAGGTATAGGGTTAGGATTAATGTGTTCTAAGGTATAGGGTTAGGTTTAATGTGTTCTAAGGTATAGGGTTAGGGTTAGGTTTAATGTGTTCTAAGGTATAGGGTTAGGTTTAATGTGTTCTAAGGTATAGGGTTAGGATTAGGTTTAATGTGTTCTAAGGTATAGGGTTAGGTTTAATGTGTTCTAAGGTATAGGGTTAGGATTAATGTGTTCTAAGGTATAGGGTTAGGTTTAATGTGTTCTAAGGTATAGGGTTAGGTTAGGTTTAATGTGTTCTAAGGTATAGGGTTAGGTTTAATGTGTTCTAAGGTATAGGGTTAGGATTAGGTTTAATGTGTTCTAAGGTATAGGGTTAGGTTTAATGTGTTCTAAGGTATAGGGTTAGGTTTAATGTGTTCTAAGGTATAGGGTTAGGATTAATGTGTTCTAAGGTATAGGGTTAGGTTTAATGTGTTCTAAGGTATAGGGTTAGGTTTAATGTGTTCTAAGGTATAGGGTTAGGATTAGGTTTAATGTGTTCTAAGGTATAGGGTTAGGATTAATGTGTTCTAAGGTATAGGGTTAGGATTAGGTTTAATGTGTTCTAAGGTATAGGGTTAGGATTAATGTGTTTAGGATTAGGTTTAATGTGTTCTAAGGTATAGGGTTAGGATTAGGTTTAATGTGTTCTAAGGTATAGGGTTAGGTTTAATGTGTTCTAAGGTATAGGGTTAGGATTAGGTTTAATGTGTTCTAAGGTATAGGGTTAGGATTAATGTGTTCTAAGGTATAGGGTTAGGTTTAATGTGTTCTAAGGTATAGGGTTAGGTTTAATGTGTTCTAAGGTATAGGGTTAGGTTTAATGTGTTCTAAGGTAGGGTTAGGGTTTAGGTTTAATGTGTTCTAAGGTATAGGGTTAGGTTTAATGTGTTCTAAGGTATAGGGTTAGGATTAATGTGTTCTAAGGTATAGGGTTAGGTTTAATGTGTTCTAAGGTATAGGGTTAGGATTAATGTGTTCTAAGGTATAGGGTTAGGATTAATGTGTTCTAAGGTATAGGGTTAGGTTTAATGTGTTCTAAGGTATAGGGTTAGGATTAATGTGTTCTAAGGTATAGGGTTAGGTTTAATGTGTTCTAAGGTATAGGGTTAGGTTTAATGTGTTCTAAGGTATAGGGTTAGGTTTAATGTGTTCTAAGGTATAGGGTTAGGATTAGGTTTAATGTGTTCTAAGGTATAGGGTTAGGTTTAATGTGTTCTAAGGTATAGGGTTAGGTTTAATGTGTTCTAAGGTATAGGGTTAGGTTTAATGTGTTCTAAGGTATAGGGTTAGGTTTAATGTGTTCTAAGGTATAGGGTTAGGATTAATGTGTTCTAAGGTATAGGGTTAATGGATTAGGTTTTAATGTGTTCTAAGGTATAGGGTTAGGTTTAATGTGTTCTAAGGTATAGGGTTAGGATTAATGTGTTCTAAGGTATAGGGTTAGGATTTTAATGTGTTCTAAGGTATAGGGTTAGGTTTAATGTGTTCTAAGGTATAGGGTTAGGTTTAATGTGTTCTAAGGTATAGGGTTAGGATTAGGTTCTAAGGTATAGGGTTTAATGTGTTCTAAGGTATAGGGTTAGGTTTAATGTGTTCTAAGGTATAGGGTTAGGTTTAATGTGTTCTAAGGTATAGGGTTAGGTTTAATGTGTTCTAAGGTATAGGGTTAGGATTAGGTTTAATGTGTTCTAAGGTATAGGGTTAGGATTAATGTGTTTAATGTGTTCTAAGGTATAGGGTTAGGTTTAATGTGTTCTAAGGTATAGGGTTAGGATTAATGTGTTCTAAGGTAGGATTAGGGTTTAGGTATAGGGTTAGGTTTAATGTGTTCTAAGGTATAGGGTTAGGTTTAATGTGTTCTAAGGTATAGGGTTAGGATTAGGTTTAATGTGTTCTAAGGTATAGGGTTAGGTTTAATGTGTTCTAAGGTATAGGGTTAGGTTTAATGTGTTCTAAGGTATAGGGTTAGGTTTAATGTGTTCTAAGGTATAGGGTTAGGTTTAATGTGTTCTAAGGTATAGGGTTAGGTTTAATGTGTTCTAAGGTATAGGATTAGGTTTAATGTGTTCTAAGGTATAGGGTTAGGATTAGGTTTAATGTGTTCTAAGGTATAGGGTTAGGTTTAATGTGTTCTAAGGTATAGGGTTAGGTTTAATGTGTTCTAAGGTATAGGGTTAGGATTAGGTTTAATGTGTTCTAAGGTATAGGGTTAGGTTTAATGTGTTCTAAGGTATAGGGTTAGGTTTAATGTGTTCTAAGGTATAGGGTTAGGTTTAATGTGTTCTAAGGTATAGGGTTAGGTTTAATGTGTTCTAAGGTATAGGGTTAAGGTATTCTGTCCTGTCTCTCTCTATTCCAGGTACTGATCCCTCTGACTCGTTGTCAATCCCACAAAGAGACCATGACAGGAGAGCTGATAGTCTACACACTCATCTTTGACAACTCCTTCTCAAGGTACACACACACATCTATACACACACACTTCTATACACACACACATCTATACACACACACACATCTATACACACTCATCTTTGACAACTCCTTCTCAAGGTACACACACACACATCTATACACACACACATCTATACACACTCATCTTTGACAACTCCTTCTCAAGGTACACACACACATCTATACACACACACACATCTATACACACACACACACATCTATACACACTCATCTTTGACAACTCCTTCTCAAGGTACACACACACATCTATACACACACACACACACATCTATACACACACACACATCTATACACACACACATCTATACACACTCATCTTTGACAACTCCTTCTCAAGGTACACACACACATCTATACACACACACACACACACATCTATATACACACACATCTATACACACACACACACATCTATACACACACACACATCTATACACACACACACACATCTATACACACACACACACATCTATACACACACACACACATCTATACACACACACTTCTATACACACACACATCTATACACACACACACACATACACATCTATACACACACACACACACACATCTATACACACACACACATCTATACACACACACACACATCTATACACACACACACACACACATCTATACACACACACATCTATACACACACACACACATCTATACACACACACACACATCTATACACACACACACACATCTATACACACACACACACATCTATACACACACACACACATCTATACACACACACACATCTATACACACACACACACATCTATACACACACACACACATCTATACACACACACACACACATCTATACACACACACACATCTATACACACACACACACATCTATACACACACACACACATCTATACACACACACACACATCTATACACACACACACACATCTATACACACACACACACATCTATACACACACACACATCTATCTATACACACACACACACACACACACATCTATACACACACACACTTCTATACACACACAGGTCAATAACTCCTTCTCCAGGAACACACACACATCTATACACACACACACACATCTATATGTTGGCTGGGCTCCCTGCCTGTGCCATTAAACCCCTACAACTCATCCAGAACGCCGCAGCCCGTCTAGTGTTCAACCTTCCCAAGTTCTCTCACGTCACCCCGCTCCTCCGCTCTCTCCACTGGCTTCCAGTTGAAGCTCGCATCCGCTACAAGACCATGGTGCTTGCCTACGGAGCTGTGAGGGGAACGGCACCTCAGTACCTCCAGGCTCTGATCAGGCCCTACACCCAAATAAGGGCACTGCGTTCATCCACCTCTGGCCTGCTCGCCTCCCTACCACTGAGGAAGTACAGTTCCCGCTCAGCTCAGTCAAAACTGTTCGCTGCTCTGGCTCCCCAATGGTGGAACAAACTCCCTCACGACGCCAGGACAGCGGAGTCAATCACCACCTTCCGGAGACACCTGAAACCCCACCTCTTTAAGGAATACCTAGGATAGGATAAAGTAATCCTTCTCACCCCCCCCCCTTAAAATATTTAGATGCACTATTGTAAAGTGGTTGTTCCACTGGATGTCATAAGGTGAATGCACCAATTTGTAAGTCGCTCTGGATAAGAGCGTCTGCTAAATGACTTAAATGTAAATGTATATACACACACATCTATACACACACATCTATATACACACACATCTATACACACACAGGTCTATAACTCCTTCTCCTGATACACACACACACATCTATACACACACACACACATCTATACACACACACACATCTATACACACACACACACACATCTATACACATCTACACATCACACACACACATCTATACACACACACACATCTATACACACACACACACACACACATCTATACACACACACACACATCTATACACACACACACACACACATCTATACACACACACACACATCTATACACACACACACATCTATACACACACACACACACACACATCTATACACACACACATCTATACACACACACACATCTATACACACACACACATCTATACACACACACACACATCTATACACACACACACACATCTATACACACACACACACATCTATACACACACACACACATCTATACACACACACACACATCTATACACACACACACACACATATACACACACACACACACACATCTATACACACACACACACACATCTATACACACACACACACATCTATACACACACACATCTATACACACACACACATCTATACACACACACACACACATCTATACACACACACACACATCTATACACACACACACACACACACATCTATACACACACACACACATCTATACACACACACACATCTATACACACACACACACATCTATACACACACACACACATCTATACACACACACACACATCTATACACACACACACACATCTATACACACATCTATACACACACACACACATCTATACACACACACACTTCTATACACACACAGGTCAATAACTCCTTCTCCAGGAACACACACACATCTATACACACACACACACACATCTATATACACACACATCTATACACACACATCTATATACACACACATCTATACACACACAGGTCTATAACTCCTTCTCCTGATACACACACACACATCTATGCACACACACACATCTATGCACACACACACATCTATACACACACACACACACGTCTATACACACACACATCTATTCACACACACACTTCTATACACACACAGGTCAATAACTCCTTCTCCAGGTACACATCTATAACATGATGGATGTAACAGTCTGTATGTTCTATCCCCCCCTCACCCTGTTCTGTCTCCTCTCTATCCCCCCTCACCCTGTTCTGTCTCCTCTCTATCCCCCCTCACCCTGTTCTGTCTCCTCTCTATCCCCCCTCACCCTGTTCTGTCTCCTCTCTATCCCCCCCTCACCCTGTTCTGTCTCCTCTCTATCCCCCCTCACCCCGTTCTGTCTCCTCTCTATCCCCCTCACCCCGTTCTGTCTCCTCTCTATCCCCCTCACCCTGTTCTGTCTCCTCTCTATCCCCCTCACCCTGTTCTGTCTCCTCTCTATCCCCCCTCACCCTGTTCTGTCTCCTCTCTATCCCCCTCACCCTGTTCTGTCTCCTCTCTATCCCCCTCACCCCGTTCTGTCTCCTCTCTATCCCCCCTCACCCCGTTCTGTCTCCTCTCTATCCCCCTCACCCCATTCTGTCTCTCTCTATCCCCCTCACCCCATTCTGTCTCCTCTCTATCCCCCTCACCCCGTTCTGTCTCCTCTCTATCCCCCTCACCCCATTCTGTCTCCTCTCTATCCCCCCTCACCCCCATTCTGTCTCCTCTCTATCCCCCTCACCCCGTTCTGTCTCCTCTCTATCCCCCCTCACCCCGTTCTGTCTCCTCTCTATCCCCCTCACCCCATTCTGTCTCCTCTCTATCCCCCTCACCCCGTTCTGTCTCCTCTCTATCCCCCTCACCCCATTCTGTCTCCTCTCTATCCCCCTCACCCTGTTCTGTCTCCTCTCTATCCCCCTCACCCTGTTCTGTCTCCTCTCTATCCCCCTCACCCTGTTCTGTCTCCTCTCTATCCCCCTCACCCCATTCTGTCTCCTCTCTATCCCCCTCACCCTGTTCTGTCTCCTCTCTATCCCCCTCACCCTGTTCTGTCTCCTCTCTATCCCCCTCACCCTGTTCTGTCTCCTCTCTATCCCCCTCACCCTGTTCTGTCTCCTCTCTATCCCCCCTCACCCTGTTCTGTCTCCTCTCTATCCCCCCCTCACCCTGTTCTGTCTCCTCTCTATCCTATCATCTGTGGTGTAGGTTCATCTCTAAGAAGGTGTTGTATCGTCTGAGTGTTGAGCAGCCAGTGGTCTACGATGGAACACATTGACTGTCTGGAGAGGAGAAGACTGTTCTGGTCCTTTATCCGCAGTCTCTCTGTTCTCTTTAGATGAGAGGGTGTTTGAAACAAAGGGACTGACTAAGATGAGAAAAACTCTGTTCTCTTTTCGTCATCTGGCTGTTGTTATTATATAAGAGGGAGGTTTGGTTGTGTTGTTAAAGTAGAGTGCCTGTGTGTCAGTCATGGTTCTACGACTGGTCTGTGTATCTGTAGGTCAAATGAACTGTGCCTTCAGTTGAATGGACCCGGACAGACTGGAGAGTTGAATGGACCCGGCCAGACTGGAGGGTTGAATGGACCCGGCCAGACTGGAGAGTTGAATGGACCCGGCCAGACTGGAGAGTTGAATGGACCCGGCCAGACTGGAGAGTTGAATGGACCCGGACAGACTGGAGAGTTGAATGGACCCGGCCAGACTGGAGAGTTGAATGGACCCGGCCAGACTGGAGAGTTGAATGGACCCGGCCAGACTGGAGAGTTGAATGGACCCGGCCAGACTGGAGAGTTGAATGGACCCGGCCAGACTGGAGAGTTGAATGGACCCGGCCAGACTGGAGAGTTGAATGGACCCGGCCAGACTGGAGAGTTGAATGGACCCGGCCAGACTGGAGAGTTGAATGGACCCGGACAGACTGGAGAGTTGAATGGACCCGGACAGACTGGAGGGTTGAATGGACCCGGACAGACTGGAGGGTTGAATGGACCCGGACAGACTGGAGGGTTGAATGGACCCGGCCAGACTGGAGAGTTGAATGGACCCGGACAGACTGGAGAGTTGAATGGACCCGGACAGACTGGAGGGTTGAATGGACCCGGACAGACTGGAGGGTTGAATGGACCCGGACAGACTGGAGGGTTGTGACGTCATGTAAAACAAGGAGTTAGAATGTTCCTGCTGCTGAATCAGGAGGTCTGGTCTGGTTTAGAAAATAGTAGGCAGAGAAAGGTCATATGAAAACACTGTTATTGATCCAATTAAAGCATGTTAAATGTTTCAATGTTTCTCTTAGCTGCTATATCAATAGGTTTACCTGTACCAAACACCAACACTGGTCTGAACTGGTCTGGTTCAATAATACCCAGAGTGGAAACACTCAGTATGAGCTGAAAGTTTAGAGGGACAGCCAGGTCTTGGTAGATTTGCAGTGGTCTGATACTCCTTCCATTTCAATATTATCGCTTGCACAGTGCTCCTTGGGATGTTTAAACCTTGGGAAATATTTTTGTATCCAAATCCGGCTTTAAACTTCTTCACAACAGTATCTCGGACCTGCCTGGTGTGTTCCTTGTTCTTCATGATGCTCTCTGCGCTTTTAACGGACCTCTGAGACTATCACGGTGCAGGTGCATTTATACGGAGACTTGATTACACACAGGTGGATTGTATTTATCATCATTAGTCATTTAGGTCAACATTGGATCATTCAGAGATCCTCACTGAACTTCTGGAGAGAGTTTGCTGCACTGAAAGTAAAGGGGCTGAATAATTTTGCACGCCCAATTGTTCAGTTTTTGATTTGTTAAAAAAGTTTGAAATATCCAAAAAATGTCTTTTCACTTCATGATTGTGTCCCACTTGTTGATTCTTCACAAAAAAATACAGTTTGATATCTTTATGTTTGAAGCCTGAAATGTGGCAAAAGGTCGCAAAGTTCAAGGGGGCAGAATACTTTCGCAAGGCACTGTATTCACAACTCTCAGTCAATACTTTGTAGAACCACCTTTGGCAGCGTTATCTAGGTCTCTAAGAGCTTTCCACACATTGATTGTGCAATATTTTCCCATTATTCTTTTCAAAATTCTTCGACGTCTGTCAAATTGGTTGTTGATCATTGCTAGACCACCATTTTCAGGTCTTGCCATAGATTTTCAAGCAGATTTAAGTCAAAACTGTAACTCCACCACTCAGGGACATTCACTGTCTTCTTGGTAAGCAACTCCGGTGTAGATTTGGCCTTGTGTTTTAGGTTCATGTTCTGCTGAAATGTGAATTCATCTCACAGCTACCACTAGAGTGCATTCGGAAAATATTCAGGCCCCTTGACTTTTTCCATATCTTGTTACTTTACAGCATTATTTTAAAATGGATTACATCGTTTTTTTTACCTCATCAATCTACACACAATACACCATAATGACATCACAATACACCATAATGACATCACAATACACCATAATGACAAAGCGAAAACGTTTTCTTTTTTTATACTGAAATATCACATTTACATAAGTATTAAGTCCCTTTACTCAGTACTTTGTTGAAGCACCTTTGGCAGCATTTACAGCCTCGAATCTTCTTGGGTATTACGCCACAAGCTTGGCACACCTGTATTTGTGGAGTTTAACCCATTCTTCTCTACAGAACCTCTACAGAACCTCTCAAGCTCTGTCAGATTGGATGGGGAGCGTCACTACACAGCTATTTTCAGGTCTCTCCAGAGATGTTTGATCGGGGTTCAAGTCCGAGCTCTGGCTTGGCCACTCAAGGATATTCAGACTTGTCCCGAAGCCACTTCTGCGTTGTCTTGGCTGTGTGCTTAGGATCGCTGTCCTGTTGGAAGGTGAACCTTCGCCCCAAACTCCAAGCAGGCTGCCATGTGCCTTTTACTGAGAAGTGACTTCTGTCTGGCCTCTCTACCGTAAAGGCCTGATTGGTGGAGTGCTGCAGAGATGGTTGTCCTTCTGGAACGTTCCCCTATCTTACAGAGGAACTCTAGAGCTTTGTCAGAGTGACCATCGGGTTCTTGGTCACCTTCCTGACCAAGTCCCTTCTCTGCTCAGTTTGACAGGGTGACCAGCTCTAGGAAGAGTCTTGGTGGTTCCAAACTTCTTCCATTTACGAATGATGGAGGCCACTGACCTTTAATGCTGTAGACATTTTTTTGTACCCTTCCCCAGATCTGTGCCTCGACACAATCCTGTCTCGGAGCTCTACGGACCATTCCTTCGACCTCATGGCTTGGTTTTTGCTCTGACATGCAATGTCAACTGTGGGACCTTAATATAGACAGGTGTGTGCCTTTCCAAATCCAATCAACTTGTAGAAACATCTCAGGGATGATCAATGGAAACAGGATGCACCTGAACTTAATTTTGAATCTCATAGCAAAGGGTCTGAATACATATGTAAATGATTAAATATTGTAAATAAGGTAGTTTTGTTTTTAATATATTTGCAAAAATGTCTAAACCTGTTTTCACTTTGCCGTTATGGGGTATTGATTTAATCAATTTTAGAATTAGGCTGTAACGTAACAAAACGTGGAAAAAGCTTGGATTTGCCCCAAATAAAAAGCTTGGATTTGCCCCAAATAAAAAGCTTGGATTTGCCCTAAACAAAAAGCTTGGATTTGCCACAAACAAAAAGCTTGGATTTGCCCCAAACAAAAAGCTTGGATTTGCCCCAAATAAAAAGCTTGGATTTGCCCCACACAAAAAGCTTGGATTTGCCCCAAACAAAAAGCTTGGATTTGCCCCAAACAAAAAGCTTGGATTTGCCCTAAACAAAAAGCTTGGATTTGCCCCAAACATAGCATTTTTGTATTCAGAACTAAATGTGAATTGCTTAGCCACATTTTTTGCAGTACTACATTAGTGCCTTGTTTTCACTCTGTCAATCAGGTTACTATTGGTTACTATTGTGGTGTAACTACACTGTTGTTGATCCATCCTCAGTCTTCTCCTATCACAGCCTTTCAACCTTGTAGCTGTTTTAAAGTCACCACTGGCCTCATGGTGAAATATCTGAGCTGTTTCCTTCTGCTCCGGCAACTGAGTTAGGAAGGACGCCTGTATCTTTGTAGTGACTGGGTGACACACCATCCAAAGTAATTAATAACTTAGCCTCAAAGGGATATTCAATGTCTGCTTTAAAAAAAGACATGTTTTTACCGATTCACAAATAGGTGCCCTTCTTTACGAGGCATTGGAAAACATCCCTGGTCTTTGTGGTTGAATCTGTGTTTGAAATTCACTGCTGGAATGAGGGACCTTCCAGATAATGGTATGTGTGGGGTACAGAGATTAGGAGTCATCATTATACAGAAGGGTTAGGTACAGAGATTAGGAGTCATCATTATACAGAAGGGTTAGGTACAGAGATTAGGAGTCATCATTATACAGAAGGGTTGGGTACAGAGATTAGGAGTCATCATTATACAGAAGGGCTAGGTACAGAGATTAGGAGTCATCATTATACAGAAGGGTTAGGTACAGAGATTAGGAGTCATCATTATACAGAAGGGTTGGGTACAGAAATTAGGAGTCATCATTATACAGAAGGGTTGGGTACAGAGATTAGGAGTCATCATTATACAGAAGGGTTGGGTACAGAGATTAGGAGTCATCATTATACAGAAGGGCTAGGTACAGAGATTAGGAGTCATCATTATACAGAAGGGTTAGGTACAGAGATTAGGAGTCATCATTATACAGAAGGGTTGGGTACAGAGATTAGGAGTCATCATTATACAGAAGGGTTAGGTACAGAGATTAGGAGTCATCATTATACAGAAGGGTTAGGTACAGAGATTAGGAGTCATCATTATACAGAAGGGTTAGGTACAGAGATTAGGAGTCATCATTATACAGAAGGGTTATGTACAGAGATTAGGAGTCATCATTATACAGAAGGGTTAGGTACAGAGATTAGGAGTCATCATTATACAGAAGGGTTAGGTACAGAGATTAGGAGTCATCATTATACAGAAGGGTTGGGTACAGAGATTAGGAGTCATCATTATACAGAAGGGTTAGGTACAGAGATTAGGAGTCATCATTATACAGAAGGTTTAGGTACAGAGATTAGGAGTCATTATACACAAGAAGCATGTTAGAAACTTTCCATACAAATTATTACTTGTTAAGCATTTGTTTACTCCTGAACTAGGCTTGTTTTCCACAACAAAGGGGTTGGATACTTATTGACTATTCAGCGTACATGTTTTTATTACACTGAACAGAAATATAGATGGAACAATATTTTCAAATATTTTACTGAGTTACAGTTTCCATTTGCCATTTGTCAATTTGAATGAATTCATTAGGCCCTAATTTATGGATTTCATGAATAGAGATATGCATCTGTTGGTCACAGATACCAGTCAGTATCTGGTGTGGATCAGAACACCAGTCAGTATCTGGTGTGGATCAGAACACCAGTCAGTATCTGGTGTGACCATAATTTGCCTCATGCAGCGTGACACATCTCCTTTGCATAGAGTTAATCAGGCTGTTGGCCTGTGAAATGTATTTCTGATCAATTTGATGTTATTTTAATGGACAAAAAATGTGCTTTTCTTTCACAAACAAGGACATTTCTAAGTGACCACAAACTTTTGAATGGTAGTGTATATAATAGATGTTGTTGTTGTTAGCTGTTATCCTGTTTATCTCTCTACTTATTAGTTAGTAGTTACTGTATTTCTGACTGCTATTCTTTCTTTCTGCAACACGAAATCACTATCAGTCAGCATGTGGAACATACAGGGCCTAAACTCATCAACCTATCAGTTAGTACAGGGCCTAAACTCATCAACCTATCAGTTAGTACAGGGCCTAAACTCATCAACCTATCAGTTAGTACAGGGCCTAAACTCATCAACCTATCAGTTAGTACAGGGCCTAAACTCATCAACCTATCAGTCAGCATGTGGAACCTTCAGGGCCTAAACTCATCAACCTATCAGTCAGCATGTGGAACATTCAGGGCCTAAACTCATCAACCTATCAGTCAGCATGTGGAACATTCAGGTCCTAAACTCATCAACCTATCAGTCAGCATGTGGAACATTCAGGGCCTAAACTCATCAACCTATCAGTCAGCATGTGGAACATTCAGGGCCTAAACTCATCAACCTATCAGTCAGCATGTGGACCATTCAGGGCCTAAACTCACCAACCTATCAGTCAGCATGTGGAACCTTCAGGGCCTAAACTCATCAACCTATCAGTCAGCATGTGGAACATTCAGGGCCTAAACTCATCAACCTATCAGTTAGTACAGGGCCTAAACTCTTCAACCTATCAGTCAGCATGTGGAACATTCAGGGCCTAAACTCATCAACCTATCAGTTAGTACAGGGCCTAAACTCATCAACCTATCAGTCAGCATGTGGAACATTCAGGTCCTAAACTCATCAACCTATCAGTCAGCATGTGGAACATTCAGGGCCTAAACTCATCAACCTATCAGTCAGCATGTGGAACATTCAGGGCCTAAACTCATCAACCTATCAGTCAGCATGTGGACCATTCAGGGCCTAAACTCATCAACCTATCAGTTAGTACAGGGCCTAAACTCATCAACCTATCAGTTAGTACAGGGCCTAAACTCACCAACCTATCAGTCAGCATGTGGAACCTTCAGGGCCTAAACTCATCAACCTATCAGTTAGTACAGGGCCTAAACTCATCAACCTATCAGTCAGCATGTGGAACATACAGGGCCTAAACTCATCAACCTATCAGTTAGTACAGGGCCTAAACTCATCAACCTATCAGTCAGCATGTGGAACATTCAGGGCCTAAACTCATCAACCTATCAGTTAGTACAGGGCCTAAACTCATCAACCTATCAGTTAGTACAGGGCCTAAACTCATCAACCTATCAGTCAGCATGTGGAACATTCAGGGCCTAAACTCATCAACCTATCAGTCAGCATGTGGAACATTCAGGGCCTAAACTCATTAACCTATCAGTCAGCATGTGGAACATTCAGGGCCTAAACTCATCAACCTATCAGTCAGCATGTGGAACATTCAGGGCCTAAACTCATAAAACACAACCCATTTTAAAACACAAATTGACACTAACGCAGAACAACGGCAAATTCATGAGAAGTGGAATGGATTAGAAAGAGCTATAAAGGACAATCAAAATCCACTGGACTCACCAGTTACTGACCAGGAGCTCTATAAGAAACTAAACTATTACTGACCAGGAGCTCTATAAGAAACTAAACTATTACTGACCAGGAGCTCTATAAGAAACTAAACTATTACTGACCAGGAGCTCTATAAGAAACTAAACTATTACTGACCAGGAGCTCTATAAGAAACTAAACTATTGCTGACCAGGAGCTCTATAAGAAACTTCAGGCCCTCAAATTAAAAATATATATATTTTAAAGCAAACTCACTAGCGCAAATTCTCAATAGACCATATTAAAACTATTAAACTATTAAAAGGACTCATAACCCCAATCTTTAAGAATGGAGACAAATTTGACCCTAACAATTACAGAGACATTAGTGTGAACAGTAACCTGGGTAAGGTTTTCTGTAGTATTATAAATGCTTTGAGTTCTAAAATAATACCAAAATGTACTCTTGCTTTATCAACTTGGCAAGAAAAGAACAGAGTTCTTTAAACAGGGCAGGGGCCTTCGCCAGAGTTGCAATCTGAGTCCTCCACTCTTCAATATTAGCAATTTAGCAATTAGCAATTTCTTCTTAGCTAGCTACATAGCCGTCTTTGTATCAAAGATAATTGCGTAATTATTGTATTTCGCCGTCCTAACGTAGTCTTCACTAGCCAGCTAGCTAACGTCCACTGATTAGCTGCACTGGAGAAACTATTACACTCAACTGAACGACTTGATTAGTGTAGCGTTAGCTAGCTACATAGCTGTCCTTGCTGTCTTCGTATCCAAGATAATTGTGTAGTTTAGAGTGTGTAGTCTTAGAGTGATTATCTTAATTTACTTAATTTACTGAGGTTAGCTAGACAGCTATTTGTCGTCCTTAACGTAGGAGACTCTGCTAGCTAGCCAACAGCTAGCCGACAGCTAGCCAACAGCTAGCCAACGTCTTCTGAATAGACTCAACAACCCGGTCACATTCACAGGTAGTATCACATTTTCATTTTATTTCATTACAGTATAAAGGTTTGATTTGTTTGATCGTAGCTAGCTACATAGCAAGCTACATAGCCGTCTTTGTATCAAAGATAATTGTGTAGTCTAGAGCGATTTCCTAGGTTAGCTAGCCAGCTATTGTCGTTCTTTTAACGCAACGTAACGTAAACAACACTACTAGCTAGCCAGCTAGCCCCCGAATAGCAGCACTGTCGAAACTATTACACTCAACGGAACGACTTGATTAGTGTAGTGTCAATAACGCACCCACTGCCAGCTAGCCTACTTCAGCAGTACTGTATCATTTTAATCATTTTAGTCAATAAGATTCTTGCTACGTAAGCTTAACTTTCTGAACATTCGAGACGTGTAGTCCACTTGTCATTCCAATCTCCTTTGCATTAGCGTAGCCTCTTCTGTAGCCTGTCAACTATGTGTCTGTCTATCCCTGTTCTCTCCTCTCTGCACAGACCATACAAACGCTCCACACCGCGTGGCCGCGGCCACCCTAATCTGGTGGTCCCAGCGCGCACGACCCACGTGGAGTTCCAGGTCTCCGGTAGCCTCTGGAACTGCCGATCTGCGGCCAACAAGGCAGAGTTCATCTCAGCCTATGCCTCCCTCCAGTCCCTCGACTTCTTGGCACTGACGGAAACATGGATCACCACAGACAACACTGCTACTCCTACTGCTCTCTCTTCGTCCGCCCACGTGTTCTCGCACACCCCGAGAGCTTCTGGTCAGCGGGGTGGTGGCACCGGGATCCTCATCTCTCCCACGTGGTCATTCTCTCTTTCTCCCCTTACCCATCTGTCTATCGCCTCCTTTGAATTCCATGCTGTCACAGTTACCAGCCCTTTCAAGCTTAACATCCTTATCATTTATCGCCCTCTAGGTTCCCTCGGAGAGTTCATCAATGAGCTTGATGCCAGTTCTGGGCGACTTTAACCTCCCCACGTCTACCTTTGACTCATTCCTCTCTGCCTCCTTCTTTCCACTCCTCTCCTCTTTTGACCTCACCCTCTCACCTTCCCCCCCTACTCACAAGGCAGGCAATACGCTCGACCTCATCTTTACTAGATGCTGTTCTTCTACTAACCTCATTGCAACTCCCCTCCAAGTCTCCGACCACTACCTTGTATCCTTTTCCCTCTCGCTCTCATCCAACACCTCCCACACTGCCCCTACTCGGATGGTATCGCGCCGTCCCAACCTTCGCTCTCTCTCCCCCGCTACTCTCTCCTCTTCCATCATCTCTTCCCTCTGCTCAAACCTTCTCCAACCTATCTCCTGATTCTGCCTCCTCAACCCTCCTCTCCTCCCTCTCTGCATCCTTTGACTCTCTATGTCCCCTATCCTCCAGGCCGGCTCGGTCCTCCCCTCCCGCTCCGTGGCTCGATGACTCATTGCGAGCTTACAGAACAGGGCTCCGGGCAGCCGAGCGGAAATGGAGGAAAACTCGCCTCCCTGCGGACCTGGCATCCTTTCACTCCCTCCTCTCTACATTTTCCTCCTCTGTCTCTGCTGCTAAAGCCACTTTCTACCACTCTAAATTCCAAGCATCTGCCTCTAACCCTAGGAAGCTCTTTGCCACCTTCTCCTCCCCCCTGAATCCTCCTCCCCCCCCCCCTCCTCCCTCTCTGCAGATGACTTCGTCAACCATTTTGAAAAGAAGGTCGACGACATCCGATCCTCGTTTGCTAAGTCAAACGACACCGCTGGTTCTGCTCACACTGCCCTACCCTGTGCTCTGACCTCTTTCTCCCCTCTCTCTCCAGATGAAATCTCGCGTCTTGTGACGGCCGGCCGCCCAACAACCTGCCCGCTTGACCCTCCTCTCTTCTCCAGACCATTTCCGGAGACCTTCTCCCTTACCTCACCTCGCTCATCAACTTATCCCTGACCGCTGGCTACGTCCCTTCCGTCTTCAAGAGAGCGAGAGTTGCACCCCTTCTGAAAAAACTTACACTCGATCCCTCCGATGTCAACAACTACAGACCAGTATCCCTTCTTTCTTTTCTCTCCAAAACTCTTGAACGTGCCGTCCTTGGCCAGCTCTCCCGCTATCTCTCTCTGAATGACCTTCTTGATCCAAATCAGTCAGGTTTCAAGACTAGTCATTCAACTGAGACTGCTCTCCTCTGTATCACGGAGGCGCTCCGCACTGCTAAAGCTAACTCTCTCTCCTCTGCTCTCATCCTTCTAGATCTATCGGCTGCCTTCGATACTGTGAACCATCAGATCCTCCTCTCCACCCTCTCCGAGTTGGGCATCTCCGGCGCGGCCCACGCTTGGATTGCGTCCTACCTGACAGGTCGCTCCTACCAGGTGGCGTGGCGAGAATCTGTCTCCTCACCACGCGCTCTCACCACTGGTGTCCCCCAGGGCTCTGTTCTAGGCCCTCTCCTATTCTCGCTATACACCAAGTCACTTGGCTCTGTCATAACCTCACATGGTCTCTCCTATCATTGCTATGCATACGACACACAATTAATCTTCTCCTTTCCCCCTTCTGATGACCAGGTAGCGAATCGCATCTCTGCATGTCTGGCAGACATATCAGTGTGGATGACGGATCACCACCTCAAGCTGAACCTCGGCAAGACGGAGCTGCTCTTCCTCCCGGGGAAGGACTGCCCGTTCCATGATCTCGCCATCACGGTTGACAACTCCATTGTGTCCTCCTCCCAGAGCGCTAAGAACCTTGGCGTGATCCTGGACAACACCCTGTCGTTCTCAACCAACATCAAGGCGGTGGCCCGTTCCTGTAGGTTCATGCTCTACAACATCCGCAGAGTACGACCCTGCCTCACACAGGAAGCGGCGCAGGTCCTAATCCAGGCACTTGTCATCTCCCGTCTGGATTACTGCAACTCGCTGTTGGCTGGGCTCCCTGCCTGTGCCATTAAACCCCTTCAACTCATCCAGAACGCCGCAGCCCGTCTGGTGTTCAACCTTCCCAAGTTCTCTCACATCACCCCGCTCCTCCGTTCTCTCCACTGGCTTCCAGTTGAAGCTCGCATCCGCTACAAGACCATGGTGCTTGCCTACGGAGCTGTGAGGGGAACGGCACCTCAGTACCTCCAGGCTCTGATCAGGCCCTACACCCAAACAAGGGCACTGCGTTCATCCACCTCTGGCCTGCTCGCCTCCCTACCACTGAGGAAGTACAGCTCCCGCTCAGCCCAGTCAAAACTGTTCGCTGCTCTGGCCCCCCAATGGTGGAACAAACTCCCTCACGACGCCAGGACAGCGGAGTCAATCACCACCTTCCGGAGACACCTGAAACCCCACCTCTTTAAGGAATACCTAGGATAGGATAAGTAATCCCTCTCACCCCCCCCCCTTTAAGATTTAGATGCACTATTGTAAAGTGACTGTTCCACTCGATGTCATAAGGTGAATGCACCAATTTGTAAGTCGCTCTGGATAAGAGCGTCTGCTAAATGACTTAAATGTAAATGTAAATGTAATATTTACATCAACAAATTGGCCACTATTCTAAAGAAATCCTCAGCCCCTGGAGTTAGTCTCTTCGCAGATGATCTATGCCTGCAGATGATCTATGATCTATGCCAGCTTCGTACTGGGGTAATGGATGCTACTCTGTCCCCTCCTCCCTCTTCCTCCTCTCTCAGCTTCGTACTGGGGTAATGGATGCTACTCTGCCCCCTCCTCCCTCTTCCTCCTCTCTCAGCTTCATACTGGGGTAATGGATGCTACTCTGCCCCCTCCTCCCACAGCTTCGTACTGGGGTAATGGATGCTACTCTGCCCCCTCATCACTCTTCCTCCCCTCCTTCTCCCCTCAGACTATTTGCTCATGTCAAACAGTTTCCCCTGCTGTCTATACACACACAGACATACCCACCCACCCACGTACATGTTTTGATAAAAGGCAAATCTAAGATGTCACAGTGATTGTGATGAAGCATCGTTGTACCTTGTTATACAGCGTGTGATAGTCGAGACTGCTCCCTCACTGGATGCTCGTGGTACACACACACCATGCACACGCGCACACACACAGTAAGGTTGACAGCTCATCTGTTTGAGTAACAACTGAAAATAATAACCCATTCCCAAATGTCAAACTACAGTCATACAATATGGACACCTCTCTCTCTCCCTACCCCTCTCCTCTCTCTCTCTCCCTACCCCTCTCCTCTCTCTCTCTCCCTACCCCTCTCCTCTCTCTCCCTACCTCTCTCCTCTCTCTCCCTACCCCTCTCCTCTCTCTCCCTACCCCTCTCCTCTCTCTCCCTACCCCTCTCCTCTCTCTCCCTACCCCTCTCCTCTCTCTCCCTACTCCTCTCTCTCTCTCCCTACCCCTCTCCTCTCTCTCCCTACTCCTCTCTCTCTCTCTCTCTCTCTCTCTCTCCCTATCCCTCTCCTCTCTCTCCCTACCCCTCTCCTCTCTCTCTCTCCCTACCCCTCTCCTCTCTCTCTCCCTACCCCTCTCCTCTCTCCCTACCCCTCTCCTCTCTCTCCCTACCCCTCTCTCTCTCTCCCTACCCCTCTCTCTCTCTCCCTACCCCTCTCCTCTCTCTCCCTACCCCTCTCCTCTCTCTCTCTCTCTCTCTCCCTATCCCTCTCATCTCTCTCTCACCCTTCTCCTCTCTCTCCCTACCCCTCTCCTCTCGCTCTCTCCCTACCCCTATCCTCTCTCTCTCTCCCTACCCCTCTTCTCTCTCTCTCTCTCTCCGTACTCCTCTCCTCTCTCTTCCTACCACCTCTCTCTCTCTCTCTCCATACCCCTGTCATGACGCTGGCCTGGGGGTAAGTTTATGACAGTCATAAATGCCTCTCCCCCCTTTTTCCTCTCTCTACCATACTGATGTGACTATTGAAAATCCCTTGGTTAACATAGAGATTCTGTGAACATCAGAAGGTGGGGGGAAATTAATCGAACCAGTTGAACATATGCGTTGGTACTTAATGAATATAATGTCAGTTCGGTTCATCTGAGACATTCTCATCAATGGAAGGATTACATAAACTGTACAGTGGAAAGTCTACACATTATATCACATCAGATTCACATGGAATTGTTATTCAATTTAAATGTTTGAATATGAAATTATTTGTGATGGGATGAAATGCGATTTTAGCATCTAAAATGTGAGAATTGGGTTTTCATGAGTGAATTAGGCTCAGTGGCCCTGTGAAGAGACATTTATTTATTACCAATGGAATACGCCCTCCTCTCCCTTCCTATATGAAGCTTTGACGACAATCTAACCTCCTGTTCCGAGAATGTGAGGACGACGGTCCATACGTTAAAAAGGACTAACATGTCAACTACAGAATGAAGCCAACCTCAGCGGGAGCTTTGGTTGTGAATGGTATGAACTTTGAACTCTTATTCACTAAAGAAGTGAGACAACCTAACATTTGAGTTAACAACAGCTAGATAAGGAGAGCCAGAGTATTCCGTCTCCCACCCAACGAAGACATTACACCGTTTCCCGTTCACCACCATAGACACTCTTCAAAGGACTCGGATGGCCGTGTTGCCCAACAATCTACCACCAACCTATTGAAGCGCAGCTCAGAGTAAATATTTATTGCATTTTCCTTTTCCAAATTGGCGGTAATTTAGAATGCATAAGATACTGTATTTACGATAGCACAGCTTCTCCCTTTGTTCCTCAATCTTCCCGCTCTTTCACTCAAACCCAACCCACTTTCCTTTGTGTAACCAGCCGTCATATCTGTTCCGTCTGCTAGGGACGTTTTCCTGTATGACATAATTTGTAATTAAGGTATGATTCATTCTGTGTATATGTAATTCTGTGTGATTAGTTAGGTATTTAGTAAAGAAATAATTAAACCCAATTTTGTATTGCTGATTCAACTTGTTAGCCAGGGTTCGTGAAGATAACCAAGAATTTACAACTTTCAGATGAGACTGAAATAAGATGACGATTAATATTGACTGCTATTGATGTAAAATATTACTAGGTCTTTAAGAGTTTATTCAGAAGATAACAGCTCTATAAACATTATTTTGTGGAGCCCCGACTCTCTAGTTAATTACCTTTACATGATTTGCTCAATCAGGTAATATTAATTACAGAGAAAGGATTTTATAGAATAGCATGTCATATCACTTAATCCGGCAAAGCCAAAGACACAACATATTTGGAGCCCCGTGCGAGGAATCTAAAAGTTGGAGATAGGAATAACTTATGACGATGAACGAGCACAAACTCTTCAACAAAATCGTTGTCTCCAGGTACAACTCGATTTAGCCAAAACTAAATACGATGTAGTCCAGTCCAAACTAGAAATCTGTCAAGTTATCTACAAACAGGAGCGAGCAATTTGATAACATGCAGGCAGTTTTGTTGAAAGTTACTCAAAGTAACACGGTTACTCAAAACGCTGCAGGTCAAAGACGATCAGTTAATGAACCCAATGATAAAGTTGGATGACAAATCAGCAGAACTCATTGAAGTCGCTGACCAAATGAATGATGAGAGAACTCAGGTGATGAAGATGGAAATATTGATTTCTAAGCAAGCGGAGGAAATCTCATTACTGAATCTCTCGCTCTGTACTCAAGACCTCTATATGCAAACCATGACAGATATGTTTGAGACCGAAAGGAGCAAGTGCGACACTCACGTGTCCAAAATCAGTACTCTAAGCGCTCAAGTGGACTCTGCAATGCAGCAGAATACCACCCTTAGGTACCATCTAGAGGAAGTCCAGAATGGTCTACAGCGTGACTACCAATCCAAGCAACCGGAGCCCGGTACTCACAGAAGTAAAGACAATAGGTTTCAGACATTGCCTCCATCATGTGTCCCTCAGTCTTCTCCTCTCGGCCATTTGGCACTGAGTAATATGGCGCCTATTGGCCAACAAAGCCAAAGCTCGGCTTCTCCTTTTGGCCTTTCGGACCCAATTTCCCCCACAGGATGAAGCCAACCCTCTCCGCCCGCTTGGCGAGGAATATCCCCACCTTAGACCCCGTTCCAGGTCAGCCAAACGATACTGAGACGTTCCTAGCTGGCAGAGAGGACGCGTTGGGTGGCTACCCGAACGCTATGGGTTCTGACTAGAGGTCAACCGATTAATCGGAATGGCCGATTTCGAGTTTTCATAACAATTTGAAATGGGTATATTTGGACACCGGTTTGGCCGATTTAAAAACTAAACATTGGTTAAAAGTGGAACGATGCGACACCACACTTCGAGAGGTCACTCAGACTACCTCGCCTCTCACATTGACACCACACTTTGAGGGGTCACTCAGACTACCTCGCCTCTCACATTGAGAGTCATGCTGAAACTACACTTCCAGGGGTCACTCAGACTACCTCACCTCTCACATTGAGAGTCATGCTGAAACTACACTTCAAGGACGTATCGCTCGTTCACCCTGTGTATGTTACCAGCCTCGAAACTGTACCCCTGCTACTTGGCGCAGACTTGATAGATTGGAAAACCAACCAGGTATGATCACAGGCCACAGTCAGTGCCTTCTCCACTGACCACACTGTCTCCCTCTTACGCAAGCTACAATGCAGTCATATGTCGAAAACACCCCTTGGGAAAAAGACGTTTAGAAACCTCTTGGGGCAGAATCCGATCCAAGGAGATATTACGATATCTCAACACATTCCATCAGCCAACCTGATTGACCATTATTTTCATGATTTGAGCCAGCTGTCTCTGTGAATGAGAAACTTCCCTCCTTCTTGCAGTCATGCAATACGGTAGTTGATATGAACTCCTCTTGGCCTTCGGACACTTCCGCAAGCACTGCAGCCGTCTCAGCAAGAAAAACATCGATGCACAGAGTATACTCTGCTTCCGATGATACACCTTCCGCTTTGTGGGGGACTGTCAACCCTTACAATGACACTAATGGCGTCAGTCCAGCATCTGACCCAATAACTCCCACTGGTGAAACACTTTGCGATATCACAGACCGATATCCTCGTCTCAGTTCGAAGGTACTGAAGAGGTTGCCACATGCGGACGCGGTGGTGACTGACATGCCTCGACAGCCACTGAGGGTGTTGAAGCACAAACACCAGGAGATTTGGTTGAAAGGTTACAGCCACTGTCATAATAACGCGGCCACTGACAACTCGGACATAGGGTCCGAAACTTTCATTTGTGCCTCGGATACCGACACCACCCACTGATGGGAGGGGGGGGTCCCGAGACACAAAGGGGGGGAATAGTAGCCCAGACCCATGATGAGCCTTATCTAGGCCGGTGGGGGGGGGGTTCGAGACAACGGACAACACCGTACGAGGCCGCCAGAGCATAAATCAAATCTAGTTGCAAACTCCCCTTTGAGAACAGTGAAGAGCAGACAGGCCCCTAGACAGGGATTATCTTAGAACACATCTAAAATAGTACTGAGGTGTGACTTGTCCACCTCCAAAACAAATGGCAACAATAGTAATTCCTTGCCATGTGTAGTAGTAACTACAAGACAACTAGTAAAATGCTCTAATCATATATTCTTGTAGGATAACATTTCAGAATAAATCAGGACAACTGGACCCCTTGAGTACCAGTACCAAAACCACAGTCAGTCCAGCAACACTCAATAAGAGGATTAGTAACCTCACAAGTTACAACATAGGAGTCACTCAGAGTGCAACACGGGGAAGGGAATCTCCATTGCACTCTTCCAATGGTTACACACGCCACTAATAATAAGAACCCTCCGTTCAGGAGAAAAGTTATTAGAAGTCATGAACCATGATCACACCACGTACGACTGGTCGAATACTTAGAGTACTTCCGTAACATTATAGCTGATGTTCCTATACTGAACCAGGGACCTTGTGAACACAGACACGTGTTCCCCCTTGAAGTATTGTTACCAAATGTGCGTCAGAAAGCCATGGCCCAGAGCAAGTGAAACCACTTCTGCCAGGTCTCAGAGCGACACCAATCGGATGCTACGAAGGTAACGCTAGCATTTTCACACCGCCCTCTCACCATGCAGCCCCACAGACAGCAGCCAGATCTCTTCCGGCTCAGGTCTGCCTCCCAAAAGGAACCCTAATCCCTATACTGCACTACCTTTGACAAGGGCCATTGAGCTATGGTCTAAAGTAGTGCACTAATAGGGAATATGGTGCCATTTGGGACGCACACAAAGTAGTGCATGAGCCACTCCAGACCTGAACAGGAGCAGAGTAGATGCTAGCTAGCCTCTATTCTGCTCCATAGGGCTGGTCAGGTCTGGAGTGATGCTAGCTAGTCTCTATTCTGCTCCATAGGGCTGGTCAGGTCTGGAGTGATGCTAGCTAGCCTCTATCCTGCTCCATAGGGCTGGTCAGGTCTGGAGTGATGCTAGCTAGTCTCTATTCTGCTGCATGGGGCTGGTCAGGTCTGGAGTGATGCTAGCTAGCCTCTATTCTGCTCCATGGGGCTGGTCAGGTCTGGAGTGATGCTAGCTAGCCTCTATTCTGCTCCATGGGGCTGGTCAGGTCTGGAGTGATGCTAGCTAGCCTCTATTCTGCTCCATAGGGCTGGTCAGGTCTGGAGTGATGCTAGCTAGCCTCTATTCTGCTCCATAGGGCTGGTCAGGTCTGGAGTGATGCTAGCTAGCCTCTATTCTGCTCCATGGGGCTGGTCAGGTCTGGAGGGATGCTAGCTAGCCTCTATTCTGCTCCATAGGGCTGGTCAGGTCTGGAGTGATGCTAGCTAGCCTCTATTCTGCTCCATAGGGCTAGTCAAGTCTGGAGTGATGCTAGCTAGCCTCTACTCTACTCCATGGGGCTGGTCAGGTCTGGAGTGATGCTAGCTAGCCTCTATTCTGCTCCATAGGGCTGGTCAGGTCTGGAGTGATGCTAGCTAGTCTCTATTCTGCTCCATGGGGCTGGTCAGGTCTGGAGTGATGCTAGCTAGCCTCTATTCTGCTCCATGGGGCTGGTCAGGTCTGGAGTGATGCTAGCTAGCCTCTATTCTGCTCCATAGGGCTGGTCAGGTCTGGAGTGATGCTAGCAAGCCTCTATTCTGCTCCATAGGGCTGGTCAGGTCTGGAGTGATGCTAGCTAGCCTCTATTCTGCTCCATAGGGCTGGTCAGGTCTAGAGTGATGCTAGCTAGCCTCTATTCTGCTCCATAGGGCTGGTCAGGTCTGGAGTGATGCTAGCTAGTCTCTATTCTGCTCCATGGGGCTGGTCAGGTCTGGAGTGATGCTAGCTAGACTCTATTCTGCTCCATGGGGCTGGTCAGGTCTTGAGTGATGCTAGCTAGCTTCTATTCTGCTCCATAGGGCTGGTCAGGTCTGGAGTGATGCTAGCTAGCCTCTATTCTGCTCCATAGGGCTGGTCAGGTTTGGAGTGATGCTAACTAGCCTCTACTCTACTCCATGGGGCTGGTCAGGTCTGGAGTGATGCTAGCTAGCCTCTATTCTGCTCCATAGGGCTGGTCAGGTCTGGAGTGATGCTAGCTAGCCTCTACTCTACTCCATGGGGCTGGTCAGGTCTGGAGTGATGCTAGCTAGTCTCTATTCTGCTCCATGGGGCTGGGCAAGTCTGGAGGGATGCTAGCTAGCCTCTATTCTGCTCCATAGGGCTGGTCAGGTCTGGAGTGATGCTAGCTAGCCTCTATTCTGCTCCATAGGGATAGTCAAGTCTGGAGTGATGCTAGCTAGCCTCTACTCTACTCCATGGGGCTGGTCAGGTCTGGAGTGATGCTAGCTAGCCTCTATTCTGCTCCATAGGGCTGGTCAGGTCTGGAGTGATGCTAGCTAGTCTCTATTCTGCTCCATGGGGCTGGTCAGGTCTGGAGTGATGCTAGCTAGCCTCTATTCTGCTCCATGGGGCTGGTCAGGTCTGGAGTGATGCTAGCTAGCCTCTATTCTGCTCCATAGGGCTGGTCAGGTCTGGAGTGATGCTAGCAAGCCTCTATTCTGCTCCATAGGGCTGGTCAGGTCTGGAGTGATGCTAGCTAGCCTCTATTCTGCTCCATAGGGCTGGTCAGGTCTAGAGTGATGCTAGCTAGCCTCTATTCTGCTCCATAGGGCTGGTCAGGTCTGGAGTGATGCTAGCTAGTCTCTATTCTGCTCCATGGGGCTGGTCAGGTCTGGAGTGATGCTAGCTAGACTCTATTCTGCTCCATGGGGCTGGTCAGGTCTTGAGTGATGCTAGCTAGCTTCTATTCTGCTCCATAGGGCTGGTCAGGTCTGGAGTGATGCTAGCTAGCCTCTATTCTGCTCCATAGGGCTGGTCAGGTTTGGAGTGATGCTAACTAGCCTCTACTCTACTCCATGGGGCTGGTCAGGTCTGGAGTGATGCTAGCTAGCCTCTATTCTGCTCCATAGGGCTGGTCAGGTCTGGAGTGATGCTAGCTAGCCTCTACTCTACTCCATGGGGCTGGTCAGGTCTGGAGTGATGCTAGCTAGTCTCTATTCTGCTCCATGGGGCTGGGCAAGTCTGGAGTGATGCTAGCTAGTCTCTATTCTGCTCCATGGGGCTGGTCAAGTCTGGAGTGATGCTAGCTGGCCTCTACTCTGCTCCCGTTCAAGTGGGAGGGGAAGGAGAGAGGGGAAGGAGAGAGGAGGAGGGGAAGGAGAGAGGAGGAGGAGGGGAAGGAGAGAGGAGGAGGAAAGGAAGCAGAGAGGGGGATGAGGGGAAGGAGAGAGGAGGGAGAGAGGGAGGAGGAGGAAGAGGAGGATGAGGTCAAGGAGAGAGGAGGAGAAGGAGAGAGAATGAGTATTCTACAAATGGCTGTGTAATTATGATGTTCCACTCTGGTCTCTCCTACAGACACGATCATCAGAACTCTGTTTCCATGGATACCATCAGTTTTGAGCTCCACAGCTTTGTGTCATTGACTTCAATTAGAGAGAAGCACTGTCTGTAAATACATAGTTACACACACAGAGAGAGAGAGAGAGAGAGAGAGAGAGAGAGAGAGAGAGAGAGAGAGAGAGAGAGAGAGAGAGAGAGAGAGAGAGAGAGAGAGGGAGATGGAGAGAGAGAGGGAGATGGAGAGAGAGAGAGAGAGAGAGAGAGAGAGAGAGATGGAGAGAGAGAGAGAGAGAGATGGAGAGAGAGAGAGAGAGAGATGGAGAGATGGAGAGCGAGGGAGAGAGAGAGAGGGAGAGAGAGGGAGATGGAGAGAGAGAGAGAGAGAGAGATGGAGAGATGGAGAGCGAGGGAGAGAGAGAGAGAGGGAGAGAGAGAGGGAGATGGAGAGAGAGAGAGAGAGAGAGAGAGAGAGAGAGAGAGAGAGAGAGAGAGGAGATGGAGAGAGAGAGAGATGGAGAGATGGAGAGCGAGGGAGAGAGAGAGAGAGAGAGGGAGAGAGAGAGGGAGATGGAGAGAGAGAGAGAGAGAGGAGAGAGAGAGAGAGGGAGAGAGAGAGAGAGAGAGAGAGAGAGAGAGAGAGAGAGAGAGAGAGAGAGAGAGAGAGAGGGAGATGGAGAGAGAGAGAGAGAGAGAGGGAGAGATGGAGAGAGAGAGAGGGAGATGGAGAGAGAGAGAGGGAGATGGAGAGAGGGAGAGCGATGGAGAGAGAGAGAGAGATAGAGAAGCACTGTCTGTAAATAAATAGTTACACTTCCAGTCCCTTAGAACTTGTGGCATAAAGATTTCAGCTCCCCTCGTTCTGTATAAGGCTCTGAGAGAGGAGAAGAGAAAGAGAGTGACAGGATATAAGATACTCCTAAACAGTCATAGCTTAATTGAAATCGACTGTGAAAACATGAACTTAGCTAGCTGCCAGCCACTGTAGAAGGTCACTATGTTTAGTGATTTTACCTTGATTATCCCCACTCATTATCCCACTGCTCCCTTTCCGTGTGTGTCCCTTTCTGTATGTGTGTCCGTGTGTGTGTCTGCATCACTCAACCTAAATCAGACACAGAGATAAAGGGTTAATAGAGAGAAGCGGCAGCACTAACTTTCTAATTACATTAACATTAACCTTCTAATTACATTAACATTAACCTTCTAATTACATTAACATTAACCTTCTAATGACATTAACATTAACCTTCTAATGACATTAACATTAACCTTCTAATTACATTAACCTTCTAATTACATTAACCTTCTAATGACATTAACATTAACCTTCTAATGACATTAACATTAACCTTCTAATTACATTAACATTAACCTTCTAATTACATTAACATTAACCTTCTAATTACATTAACATTAACCTTCTAATTACATTAACCTTCTAATTACATTAACATTAACCTTCTAATGACATTAACATTAACCTTCTAATTACATTAACATTAACCTTCTAATTACATTAACATTAACCTTCTAATTACATTAACATTAACCTTCTAATGACATTAACATTAACCTTCTAATGACATTAACATTAACCTTTTAATTACATTAACATTAACCTTCTAATGACATTAACATTAACCTTCTAATTACATTAACATTAACCTTCTAATTACATTAACATTAACCTTCTAATGACATTAACATTAACCTTCTAATTACATTAACATTAACCTTCTAATTACATTAACCTTCTAATTACATTAACATTAACCTTCTAATGACATTAACATTAACCTTCTAATTACATTAACATTAACCTTCTAATTACATTAACATTAACCTTCTAATTACATTAACCTTCTAATTACATTAACATTAACCTTCTAATGACATTAACATTAACCTTCTAATTACATTAACATTAACCTTCTAATTACATTAACCTTCTAATTACATTAACATTAACCTTCTAATGACATTAACATTAACCTTCTAATGACATTAACATTAACCTTCTAATTACATTAACCTTCTAATTACATTAACATTAACCTTCTAATGACATTAACATTAACCTTCTAATTACATTAACACTAACCTTCTAATTACATTAACATTAACCTTCTAATTACATTAACCTTCTAATTACATTAACATTAACCTTCTAATTACATTAACATTAACCTTCTAATGACATTAACCTTCTAATTACATTAACCTTCTAATGACATTAACATTAACCTTCTAATGACATTAACATTAACCTTCTAATGACATTAACATTAATCTTCTAATTACATTAACATTAACCTTCTAATTACATTAACATTAACCTTCTAATGACATTAACATTAACCTTCTAATTACATTAACATTAACCTTCTAATTACATTAACATTAACCTTCTAATGACATTAACATTAACCTTCTAATTACATTAACATTAACCTTCTAATTACATTAACATTAACCTTCTAATTACATTAACCTTCTAATTACATTAACATTAACCTTCTAATGACATTAACATTAACCTTCTAATTACATTAACATTAACCTTCTAATTACATTAACATTAACCTTCTAATGACATTAACATTAACCTTCTAATGACATTAACATTAACCTTCTAATTACATTAACATTAACCTTCTAATTACATTAACCTTCTAATGACATTAACATTAACCTTCTAATTACATTAACATTAACCTTCTAATTACATTAACATTAACCTTCTAATTACATTAACCTTCTAATGACATTAACATTAACCTTCTAATTACATTAACATTAACCTTCTAATGACATTAACATTAACCTTCTAATTACATTAACATTAACCTTCTAATTACATTAACCTTCTAATGACATTAACATTAACCTTCTAATTACATTAACATTAACCTTCTAATTACATTAACCTTCTAATGACATTAACATTAACCTTCTAATTACATTAACATTAACCTTCTAATTACATTAACCTTCTAATGACATTAACATTCTAATTACATTAACATTAACCTTCTAATGACATTAACATTAACCTTCTAATTACATTAACATTAACCTTCTAATTACATTAACCTTCTAATGACATTAACATTAACCTTCTAATGACATTAACATTAACCTTCTAATGACATTAACATTAACCTTCTAATTACATTAACATTAACCTTCTAATGACATTAACATTAACCTTCTAATGACATTAACATTAACCTTCTAATGACATTAACATTAACCTTCTAATGACATTAACATTAACCTTCTAATTACATTAACATTAACCTTCTAATGACATTAACATTAACCTTCTAATTACATTAAACTTCTAATTACATTAACATTAACATTCTAAGCACTTTAACATTAACATTCTAATTACATTAACATTAACTTTCTAATTACTTTAACATTAACCTTCTAATTACATTAAACTTCTAATTACATTAACATTAACATTCTAAGCACTTTAACATTAACATTCTAATTACATTAACATTAACTTTCTAATTACTTTAACATTAACATTCTAATTACATTAACATTAACTTTCTAATTACTTTAACATTAGCCTTCTAATTACATTAACCTTCTAATGACATTAACATTAACCTTCTAATTACATTAACATTAACATTAACTTTCTAATTACTTTAACATTAGCCTTCTAATTACATTAACATTAACCTTCTAATTACATTAACATTAACTTTCTAATGACTTTAACATTAACCTTCTAATTACTTTAACATTAGCCTTCTAATTACATTAACATTAACCTTCTAATGACATTAACATTAACCTTCTAATTACATTAACATTAACCTTCTAATTACATTAACCTTCTAATGACATTAACATTAACCTTCTAATGACATTAACATTAACCTTCTAATGACATTAACATTAACCTTCTAATGACATTAACATTAACCTTCTAATGACATTAACATTAACCTTCTAATTACATTAACATTAACCTTCTAATTACAGTAACATTCTACTTACTTTAACATTAACCTTCTAATTACTTTAACATTAACCTTCTAAGTACTTTAACATTAACCTTCTAATTACTTTAACATTAACATTAACCTTCTAATTACTTTAACATTAACCTTCTAATTACTTTAACATTAACATTCTAATTACTTCAACATTAACCTTCTAATTACATTAACCTTCTAATTACTTTTACATTTGCCTTCTAATTACTTTGACATTAACCTTCTAATTACTTTTACATTTGCCTTCTAATTACTTTGACATTAACCTTCTAATTACTCTAACATTAACTTTCTAATTACTTTACCATTAACCATCTAATTACATAATATTACGATATTATGGAGCTAATTTGGAGTATTTCTCGGGATTTCACCTGCAATATCTGTTCTGTTTTACTCACAGACAATATTTTTACAGTTTTGGAAACTTTAGAGTGTTTTCTATCCTAAGCTGTCAATTATATGCATATTCTATTTTCTGGTCCTGAGAAATAGGCATTGGGAACATTGTTTACTTTGGTTACGTTATTTTTCCAAAAATAAAAATAGTGCCCCCTAGTTTCAAGAGGTTAACCTTAAATAAAATAAATAATGGAAACTAGGGTTTGTGCAGATATCCAGCAATTTTACAATGTTCAGATGAGACTGATAGAAGGTAAAGAATAATTCATGTGATTGATGACTGAAATGTAAGAGATCTTAAAATAAACCTTAAATAAACTTCTCCGTAGTGCCCCAGGTTATTAATGAGTTAATTGTTGCATGATGTAATTCAATCACATAATCTATTAAACATTAGGTAATCGATAAACTAGCATGTCATCACATTAAGGATACTAAAGACACGACAGCATGATGCTGCCTCCACCATGCTTCACCGTAGGGATGGTGCAAGGTTTCCTCCAGACGTGAAGCTTGGCATTCAGGCCAAAGAGTTCAATCTTGGTTTCATCAGACCAGAGAATCGTGTTTCTTTAGGTGCCTTTTGGTAAACTCCAATCAGGCTGTCATGTGCCTTTTACTGAGGAGTGGCTTCCATCTGGCCATTTGGTACCCTTCCCCAGATCTGTGCCTGTCAATTCCTTCCACCTCATGGCTTAGTTTTTGCTCTGACATACACTATCAACTGTGGGACCTTAAATAGACAGGTGTGTCCAATCAATTTAATTTACCACAGATGGACTCCAATCAAGTTGTAGAATCATCTCAAGGATGATCAATGGAAACAAAATGCACCCGAGCTCAATTTCGAGATTATTAGCAAAGGGTCTGAATACTTATGTAAATAAGGTATTTCTGTTTTTTTGTTTTTTTTATACATTTGCAAACATTTCTAAAAACCTGTTTTCGTTTAGTACTGTGATGTCATTATGGGGTATTGTGATGTCATTATCAAATCAAATCAAATTTATTTATATAGCCCTTCGTACATCAGCTGATATCTCAAAGTGCTGTACAGAAACCCAGCCTAAAACCCCAAACAGCAAACAATGCAGGTGTAAAAGCACATTTGCAAACATTTCTAAAAACCTGTTTTCGTTTAGTCATTATGGGGTACTGTGATGTCATTATGGGGTATTGTGATGTCATTATGGGGTATTGTGATGTCATTATGGGGTATTGTGATGTCATTATGGGGTACTGTGATGTCATTATGGGGCACTGTGATGTCATTATGGGGTATTGTGATGTCATTATGGGGTATTGTGATGTCATTATGGGGTATTGTGATGTCATTATGGGGTACTGTGATGTCATTATGGGGTATTGTGATGTCATTATGGGGTACTGTGATGTCATTATGGGGTATTGTGATGTCATTATGGGGTACTGTGATGTCATTATGGGGTATTGTGATGTCATTATGGGGCACTGTGATGTCATTATGGGGTATTGTGATGTCATTATGGGGTATTGTGATGTCATTATGGGGTATTGTGATGTCGTTATGGGGTATTGTGATGTCATGGGGTATTGTGATGTCATTATAGGGTACTGTGATGTCATTATGGGGTATTGTGATGTCATTATGGGGTATTGTGATGCCATTATGGGGTATTGTGATGTCATTATGGGGTATTGTGATGTCATTATGGGGTATTGTGATGTTATTATGGGGTACTATGTAGATGAGGATTGAGGATAGTTGTTTATTTAATCAATTTTAGAATAAGGCTGTAACGTAACACAATGTGGAAATAGTAATGAGGTCAGAATACTTTCCGAGGGCTTGTATCTCTAAAAACCATCCAGTCCCATCCTTCAGCTAACCTCAACCCCTCACATCCATCGAGGGCTTGTATCTCTGAAGACCATCCAGTCCCATCCTTCAGCTACCCTCAACCCCTCACATGTATCTCTGAAAACCATCCAGTCCCATCCTTCAGCTACCCTCAACCCCTCACATGTATCTCTGAAAACCATCCAGTCCCATCCTTCAGCTACCCTCAACCCCTCACATGTATCTCTGAAGACCATCCAGTCCCATCCTTCAGCTACCCTCAACCCCTCACATCCATCGAGGGCTTGTATCTCTGAAAACCATCCAGTCCCATCCTTCAGCTACCCTCAACCCCTCACATGTATCTCTGAAGACCATCCAGTCCCATCCTTCAGCTACCCTCAACCCCTCACATCCATCGAGGGCTTGTATCTCTGAAGACCATCCAGTCCCATCCTTCAGCTACCCTCAACCCCTCACATGTATCTCTGAAGACCATCCAGTCCCTTCCTTCAGCTACCCTCAACCCCTCACATCCATCGAGGGCTTGTATCTCTGAAAACCATCCAGGTTTGACTCCTATTTGCCATATCTTTTTCAACTTTGATGTTTCACAAAAGTTCGGAACCTTTTTAGTCTCATAGTTTCTACAGATTGTAAATTAAATATACACACTTTTGCACAGAGTTTTGGTTGTTAATGCTATTATGATATTTTGGAAAGTGAGAAGTTGTAATCTGAATAAAAAAGGCCATTTTTAAACACGAGTTGAGACGAGAGGTCGACCGATTATGATTTTTTTCAACGCCGATACCGATACCAATCATTGGAGGACCAAAAAAGCCGATACCGATTAATCGGCCAATTTTTATTTATTTATTTGTAATAATGACAATTACAACAATAGTGAATGAACACTTATTTTAACTTAATACAATACATCAATAAAATCTATTTAGCCTCAAATAAATAATGAAACATGTTCAATTTGGTTTAAATAATGCAAAAACAAAGTGTTGAAGTGCAATATGTGCCATGTCAGAAAGCTAACGTTTAAGTTCCTTGCTCAGAACATGAGAACATATGAAAGCTATATGTTCCTTTTAACATGAGTCTTCAATATTCCCAGTTAAGAAGTTTTAAGTTGTAGTTATTATAAGACTGTTTCTCTCTATACCATTTGTATTTCATTAACTTTTGACTATTGGATGTTCTTATAGGCACTTTAGTATTGCCAGTTCAACAGTATAGCTTCCGTCCCTCTCCTCGCTCCTACCTGGGCTACAGGAACACATCGACAACAGCCACCCTCGAAGCTGTCATGCCCTGGCTTTAGTTATCTTTGTTTTCTTTATTATTTTGGTTAGGTCAGGGTGTGACATGGGGGATTTATGTGTTTTGTCTTGTCTAGGGGTTTGTATGTTTATGGGGCTGTTTCCTGTCTAGGTAAATTGTATGTCTATGGTTGCCTAGATTGGTTCTCAATTAGAGGCAGCTGTCTATCATTGTCTCTGATTGGGAACCATATTTAGGCAGCCATATTCTTTGGGTATTTGGTGGGTGATTGTTTCCTGTGTCTGTGCCACATTGTTGCCAGTTCGCTTTATTATTTTGTATTTGTGTTCATGTTCAGTTTTCCCTATTAAAACATGGGCACCTACCACGCTGCATATTGGTCCGATCCTTGTTTCACCTCTTCAGAGGAAGAGGAGGACATCTGCCGTGACAGAAGCAGCAAGGGGAATAACTACTCCAAGTCTCAGTGAGTTACGTTTGAAACGCTATTAGCGCGCAACCCGCTAACTAGCTAGCCATTTCGCATCGGTTACACAAGCCTAATCTCGGGAGTTGATGGGCTTGAAGTCATAAACAGCGCAATGCATGAAGCACAACGATTGTTATGAAAACTTGAAATCGGCCCTAATTAATCAGCCATTCCGATGAATCGGTCGACCTCTAGTTGACCTTACTAATCTGCTAGAGAACCAGTTCGGATTTAAGTATAGCTTTTGTATGACTGAAGCCGTTAGTGAGATGCTTTAATATTAAATCATTCCTGCGAATTTCTATTCAAATAGGCCTGTTTAATATTGTCTGGCTTGCCATTCCAAATAAAATGGAATATTTTTTTTGCTCATATAATTTAAAAAGCAAGTCGTTAGGTAAACTGGGATATGACTAATGTATTTTTGTTGAACTTAAAAAAAAAAAAAAGTCTGTTAAGAACAAATTCTTATTTACAATGACGGCCTACCAAAGGCAAAAGGCAAAAGGCAAAAGGCCTCCTGTGGAGATGGGGACCTGGGATTAAAAATACAAATATAGGACAAAACACACTTCACGACGAGAGACACCACAACACTACATAAAGAGAGACCTAAGACAACACAACACTACATAAAGAGAGACCTAAGACACCACAACACTACATAAAGAGAGACCTAAGACAACACAACACTACATAAAGAGAGACCTAAGACAACACAACACTACATAAAGAGAGACCTAAGACAACACAACACTACATAAAGAGAGACCTAAGACAACACTACATAAAGAGAGACCTAAGACAACACAACACTACATAAAGAGAGACCTAAGACAACAACATAGCAAGGCAGCAACACATGACAACACAGCATGGTAGCAACACAACCTAACAAACAGTTTACAGAGGAGTATAGAGTGCAGTGATGTGTCCTATAAAGAGCATTGGTGGCAAATCTGATGGCCGAATGGTAAAGAACATCTAGCCGCTCGAGAGCACCCTTACCTGCCCATCTATAAATTATGTCTCTGTAATCTAGCATCCTCTGTAAACTGATGGTCATCTGAATCAGGGTTAGTTTGGCAGCTGGGGTGAAAGAGGAGCGATTACAATAGAGGAAACCAAGTCTAGATTTAACTTTAGCCTGCAGCTTTGATATGTGCTGAGAGAAGGACAGTGTACCGTCTAGCCATACTCCCAAGTACTTGTATGAGGTGACCACCTCAACCTCTAAACCCTCAGAGGTAGTAATCACACCTGTGGGGAGAGGGGCATTCTTCTTACCAAATCACATGACCTTTGTTTTGGAGGTGTTCAGAACAAGGTTAAGGGTAGAGAAAGCTTGTTGGACACTAAGAAAGCTTTGTTGTAGAGCATTTAACACAAAATCCAGGGAGGAGCCAGCTGAGAATAAGACTGAGAGAGCTTCCTACTGCCTGAGCTATGATGTTGATGATCTATCCTTTTAATTTTTTAATTTATTTTTATTTTACCTTTATTTAACTAGGCAAGTCAGTTAAGAACAAATTCTTATTTTCAATGACGGCCTAGGAACAGTGGGTTAACTGCCTGTTCAGGGGCAGAACAACAGATTTGTACCTTGTCAGCTCGGGGGTTTGAACTTGCAACCTTTCGGTTACTAGTCCAACGCTCTAACCACTAGGCTACGCTGCCGCCTTCGGGCACTTCCTTGGTGACAGTGACTGAGACAACAGATTTTCTGACTTTTTCTGAGAGAGGTAGTTAGCAAACCAACGACCCCTCAGACACCAATACTCCTTAGCCGGCCCACAAGAATGGAATGGTCTACCGTATCAAAAGCTTTGGCCAAGTCAATAAAAATAGCAGCTCAATATTGCTTAGAATCAAGGGCAATGGTGACATCATTGAGGACCTTTAAGGTTGCAGTGACACATCCATAACCTGAGCGGAAACCAGATTGCATACCAGAGAGAATAATATAGACATGAAGAAAGCCAGTCAGTTGATTATTGACAAGTTTTTCCAACACTTTTGATAAACAGGGCAAAATAGAAACAGGCCTATAACATTTAGAATCAGCTTGATCTCCCCCTTTAAATAAAGGATGAAGCCATGGGAACCTCCCCAGAAAGGAGAGACTAAAAGGTCAGAAAGGAGAGGTTAAAAAGGTCAGCGATAGGCTTGGTGATGATAGGGGCAGCAACCTTAAAGAAGAAAGGGTCTAAACCATCTGACCCAGATATTTTTTGGGGTCAAGTTTATGGAGCTTATTTAGCACCTCGGACTTATTTCTCATTTGCCTGAACGATAGATCAGTGTTGAAGGGGCTGAACTTGTTTTTAATTTTCATTTTCTTTATGAGGGTGTGTTTGTTAACAATACTATTGAAAATATTAAAAAATAAGGTCCAAGCGTCTTCAAAAGAGGGGATCACGCTGATTCTATACCATTTTACAGAGGTTAGTTCATGAAGGAAAACTTGCTCATTAAAGTTTTTTAGCAAGCGTCTATGACAAATCAGGACAGGTCGTTTCACTGAGCTGCCATTACGAACACAGGCTGTAAAACAGTGATCACTAAGGTCATTACAGAAAACACCAGACTGATACCTATCAGGATTATTTGTGAGTATAACATCAAGGAGAGTAGCCTTTTCTGGGTGTTTGGAGTCAAACTTTGTGGGATTGGTAATAATCTGAGAAAGATTTAGGAAGTCAATTTGCTTTAGGATCCCACTTTACCCTTACCTACAGTGCCTTCAGAAAGTATTCAGACCCCTTGACTTTTTCCACATTTTGTTACGTTACAACCTTATTCTAAAATGGATTCAATATTATTTTTTATCAGCAATCTACACACAATGACTTGTCCTTTTGATACCTGTTTCACTGATTTCTGCTCTCGTAAAAGCCTGTAATTCCGGCACGTGAACACTAGAAGCTTTTTACCTAAAACCTATTACCTAAAATTAAAAGTGTGGGTTCACAGCTCCAATCCAGGTGTGTTGGTCATTACTGAGACGTGGTTAAGAAAGAATATTTTGAATACTGATGTTAACCTTTCTGGTTATAACCTTTTTCAGCAAGACAGATCCTCCAAAGGTGGGGAGTGGCAATCTTTACCAAGAAACACCTTCAGTGCTCGGTCGTCTCCACCAAGTCTGTCCCCAACAATTTGATTTGCTGGTTTTAAGCATTTAACTTTCAAATAGCTATTTTTTGACTGTTGCTGGGTGTTATCGTCCACCATCAGCATCGGCCGGTACCCTACCTGCCCTAAGCTCTCTCCTGGCCCCTTACACTAAGTCTGAATTTGTCCTGCTAGGTCACAAAGTGCTGTACAGAAACCCAGCCTAAAACCCCAAACGGCAAGCAAACGGCAAGCAATGCAGGTGTAGAAGCACGGTGGCTAGGAAAAACTCCCTAGAAAGGCAGGAATCTAGGAATAAATCCAGAGATGTAGGTGTAGAAGCACGGTGGCTAGGAAAAACTCCCAAGAAAGGCCAGAACCTAGGAAGAAACCTAGAGAGGAACCAGGCTATGTGGGGTGGCCAGTCCTCTTCTGGCTGTGCCGGGTGGAGATTATAACAGAACATGGCCAAGATGTTCAAATGTTCATAAATGACCAGCATGGTCAAATGATAATAATCACAGTAGTTGTTGAGGGTGCAAATAGTCAGCACCTCAGGAGTAAATGTCAGTTGGCTTTTCATAGCCGATAATTCAGAGTATCTCTACCACTCCTGCTGTCTCTAGAGAGTTGAAAACAGCAGGTCTGGGACAGGTAGCACGTCCGGTGTAAATATTGTACATTATCAATATTATTATTTCTAAATGGAAAATTACAATGTGCAATTATGTACAAGCAAAAAAGATCAGCACTTTGGTGTAGGTTGGTTTTTACCAATTAGATTAACTTTTTGTCGTAAATAACTTTTAAAACCAAGCAGCGCATACATTATAAACAGATGAAGACATGAACTGTTAGAGAGAATCTTTCAGTCAAAGATACATCTTTCAAAGACACTCCCTACCAAAGCCATTGGTCCTCCAATCATAGGTCTTACCTCAGTCGTCTCACGGATAGTTGCACTAAACGTTGTCAGTCAAGGACAGAACTACATACATTTCCATAGCCACAGGCAGAACAGTTGAAACTGGAGCAGCAGCACGGCCAGGTGGACTGGGGACAGCAAGGAGTCATCAGGCCAGGTAGTCCTGACGCATGGTCCTAGGGCTCAGGTCCTCGGAGAGAAAAAAAAAAGAGAAAATGAGAGAGAATTAGAGAGAGCATACTTAAATTCACACAGGACACCGGATAAGACAGGAGAAATACTCCAGATATAACAAACTGACCCTAGCCCCCGGACACATAAACTACTGCAGCATAAATACTGGAGGCTGAGACAGGAGAAATACTCCAGATATAACAGACTGATCCTAGCCCCCCGACACATAAACTACTGCAGCATAAATACTGGAGGCTGAGACAGGAGGGGTCTGGAGACACTGTGGCCCCGTCCGACGACACCCCCGGACAAGGCCAAACAGGCAGGATAACCTGAGTCCTAAAGCAATGGGACTCCCTAATTATTTGCTATGAGACTCGAAATTGAGCTGTTTCCATTGATCATCCTTGAGATGTTTCTACAACTTGATTGGAGTCCATCTGTGGTAAATTCAATTGATTGGACATGATACTGAAAGGCACACACCTGTCTATATAAGGTCCCACAGTTGACAATGCATGTCAGAGTTAAAACCAAGCGATGAGGTCGAAGGAATGGTCCGTAGACCTCAGAGACAGGCCGCTTGAGGTTTGCTAAAAGGCACCTTGTTTAAGAGGAGAGGAGAAAGGAAAGGAGAGGGGAGGAAAGAGGAGAGGAAAGGGGAGAGGAGATGGGAGAAAGGAGAGGAGAGAAGAGGAAAGAGGAGAAGAGGAGAGATGAGAATAGCAGGGAAGAGAGAGGAGAGGAGAGGAGAGGAGAGGAGAGGAGAGGAGAGGAGAGGAGAGGAGAGGAGAAAGCAGAGAAGAGGAGAAAGGAGAGAAGCGAGGGATTTTTTATTCATCCCTCTTCTTCTCTTCTCTGCAGAAGGGAGCACAGCATCTGAGACACAGCATCTAAGACACAGCATCTAAGACACAGCATCTAAGATACAGCACCGGAGACACAGCATCTGAGACACAGCATCTGAGACACAGCACCGGAGACACAGCATCTGAGACACAGCATCTGAGACACAGCACCGGAGACACAGCATCTAAGACACAGCATCTAAGACACAGCATCTGAGACACAGCATCTAAGACACAGCATCTAAGACACAGCATCTAAGACACAGCACCTAAGACACAGCATCTGAGACACAGCATCTAAGATACAGCATCTGAGACACAGCATCTGAGACACAGCATCTGAGACACAGCATCTGAGACACAGCATCGAAGACACAGCATCTGAGACACAGCATCTGAGACACAGCATCTGAGACACAGCACCTAAGACACAGCATCTGAGACACAGCATCTGAGACACAGCATCTGAGACACAGCATCTAAGACACAGCATCTGAGACACAGCATCTGAGACACAGCATCTGAGACACAGCATCTGAGACACAGCATCTGAGACACAGCATCTGACGTCCTTCATGCTGTCACAGACAGACACCACCAGCTGGGAGACAGAGGGCGGGATGGGAGATGAGATGGAGAGGAAGAAAGTCAGAGAAAATGAGACAGACAGAGAGGACAGAGAGTTAGACAGGGGCAGAGAAGGCAGGGATGAGGTGTGTGTGTGTGTGTGTGTGTGTGTGTGTGTGTGTGTGTGTGTGTGTGTGTGTGTGTGTGTGTGTGTGTGTGTGTGTGTGTGTGTGTGTGTGTGTGTGTGTGTGTGTGTGTGTGTTCTGTACGGTTTAACCTAGCACTGTTGAGTGGTAAAGTGCTCTCCTGTCTGGACCATCTGGTTTGAGAGCTGGGCTGCTGCTGTCACCACCCTGTGTCTGGCTTTACTAGGACTAACACACACACAGACACACACACTCTAGAGCTTTGTGTTCAGCAGGTCTGGAGCCAGAGGTGAGACAGTCCAGACGGAGCAGGTCATAGTTACTATGGTGACGGAGTGAGGGGGGAGATACAGATAAATGTTATTGACTGTTAGCATACTGTAGTTAGCATACTGCAGTTAGCATACTGCAGTGTATGGTATAATGTCTACTGTCTCTCTCTAACGTTACAATAAACTATTAGAAATAAAAGTTATATACAGTATACAACCAAAAAAGGGGTTATATCGCCTGCTTCATATATACCGGTTCTATATAGAACCTTATCGCCTGCTTCATATATACCGGTTCTATATAGAACCTTATCGCCTGCTTCATATATACCGGTTCTATATAGAACATTATCGCCTGCTTCATATATACCGGTTCTATATAGAACATTATCGCCTGCTTCATATATACCGGTTCTATATAGAACCTTATCGCCTGCTTCATATATACCGGTTCTATATAGAACCTTATCGCCTGCTTCATATATACCGGTTCTATATAGAACATTATCGCCTGCTTCATATATACCGGTTCTATATAGAACCTTATCGCCTGCTTCATATATACCGGTTCTATATAGAACCTTATCGCCTGCTTCATATATACCGGTTCTATATAGAACCTTATCGCCTGCTTCATATATACCGGTTCTATATAGAACATTATCGCCTGCTTCATATATACCGGTTCTATATAGAACATTATCGCCTGCTTCATATATACCGGTTCTATATAGAACATTATCGCCTGCTTCATATATACCGGTTCTATATAGAACATTATCGCCTGCTTCATATATACCGGTTATATATAGAACCTTATCGCCTGCTTCATATATACCGGTTCTATATAGAACATTATCGCCTGCTTCATATATACCGGTTCTATATAGAACATTATCGCCTGCTTCATATATACCGGTTCTATATAGAACATTATATCGCCTGCTTCATATATACCGGTTCTATATAGAACATTATCGCCTGCTTCATATATACCGGTTCTATATAGAACCTTATCGCCTGCTTCATATATACCGGTTCTATATAGAACATTATCGCCTGCTTCATATATACCGGTTATATAGAACATTATCGCCTGCTTCATATATACCGGTTCTATATAGAACCTTATCGCCTGCTTCATATATACCGGTTCTATATAGAACCTTATCGCCTGCTTCATATATACCGGTTCTATATAGAACCTTATCGCCTGCTTCATATATACCGGTTCTATATAGAACATTATCGCCTGCTTCATATATACCGGTTCTATATAGAACATTATCGCCTGCTTCATATATACCGGTTCTATATAGAACATTATCGCCTGCTTCATATATACCGGTTCTATATAGAACCTTATCGCCTGCTTCATATATACCGGTTCTATATAGAACCTTATCGCCTGCTTCATATATACCGGTTCTATATAGAACATTATCGCCTGCTTCATATATACCGGTTCTATATAGAACATTATCGCCTGCTTCATATATACCGGTTCTATATAGAACCTTATCGCCTGCTTCATATATACCGGTTCTATATAGAACCTTATCGCCTGCTTCATATATACCGGTTCTATATAGAACCTTATCGCCTGCTTCATATATACCGGTTCTATATAGAACCTTATCGCCTGCTTCATATATACCGGTTCTATATAGAACCTTATCGCCTGCTTCATATATACCGGTTCTATATAGAACCTTATCGCCTGCTTCATATATACCGGTTCTATATAGAACATTATCGCCTGCTTCATATATACCGGTTCTATATAGAACATTATCGTCTGCTTCATATATACCGGTTCTATATAGAACATTATCGCCTGCTTCATATATACCGGTTCTATATAGAACATTATCGCCTGCTTCATATATACCGGTTATATATAGAACCTTATCGCCTGCTTCATATATACCGGTTCTATATAGAACATTATCGCCTGCTTCATATATACCGGTTCTATATAGAACATTATCGCCTGCTTCATATATACCGGTTCTATATAGAACATTATCGCCTGCTTCATATATACCGGTTCTATATAGAACATTATCGCCTGCTTCATATATACCGGTTCTATATAGAACCTTATCGCCTGCTTCATATATACCGGTTCTATATAGAACATTATCGCCTGCTTCATATATACCGGTTATATAGAACATTATCGCCTGCTTCATATATACCGGTTCTATATAGAACCTTATCGCCTGCTTCATATATACCGGTTCTATATAGAACCTTATCGCCTGCTTCATATATACCGGTTCTATATAGAACCTTATCGCCTGCTTCATATATACCGGTTCTATATAGAACATTATCGCCTGCTTCATATATACCGGTTCTATATAGAACATTATCGCCTGCTTCATATATACCGGTTCTATATAGAACATTATCGCCTGCTTCATATATACCGGTTATATATAGAACCTTATCGCCTGCTTCATATATACCGGTTCTATATAGAACCTTATCGCCTGCTTCATATATACCGGTTCTATATAGAACCTTATCGCCTGCTTCATATATACCGGTTCTATATAGAACATTATCGCCTGCTTCATATATACCGGTTCTATATAGAACATTATCGCCTGCTTCATATATACCGGTTCTATATAGAACATTATCGCCTGCTTCATATATACCGGTTCTATATAGAACATTATCGCCTGCTTCATATATACCGGTTCTATATAGAACCTTATCGCCTGCTTCATATATACCGGTTCTATATAGAACATTATCGCCTGCTTCATATATACCGGTTATATAGAACATTATCGCCTGCTTCATATATACCGGTTCTATATAGAACCTTATCGCCTGCTTCATATATACCGGTTCTATATAGAACCTTATCGCCTGCTTCATATATACCGGTTCTATATAGAACATTATCGCCTGCTTCATATATACCGGTTCTATATAGAACATTATCGCCTGCTTCATATATACCGGTTCTATATAGAACATTATCGCCTGCTTCATATATACCGGTTCTATATAGAACCTTATCGCCTGCTTCATATATACCGGTTCTATATAGAACATTATCGCCTGCTTCATATATACCGGTTCTATATAGAACATTATCGCCTGCTTCATATATACCGGTTCTATATAGAACATTATCGCCTGCTTCATATATACCGGTTCTATATAGAACCTTATCGCCTGCTTCATATATACCGGTTCTATATAGAACCTTATCGCCTGCTTCATATATACCGGTTCTATATAGAACATTATCGCCTGCTTCATATATACCGGTTCTATATAGAACATTATCGCCTGCTTCATATATACCGGTTCTATATAGAACATTATCGCCTGCTTCATATATACCGGTTCTATATAGAACCTTATCGCCTGCTTCATATATACCGGTTATATATAGAACCTTATCGCCTGCTTCATATATACCGGTTATATATAGAACATTATCGCCTGCTTCATATATACCGGTTCTATATAGAACATTATCGCCTGCTTCATATATACCGGTTCTATATAGAACATTATCGCCTGCTTCATATATACCGGTTATATATAGAACATTTAGCGGTGCCATATATAAAGCAACCATTTGCTCTAAGAGTGTCATCAAGTATGTTCTCCTCTCCACTGCTGTAGCTACTGTATTATAGAGAGAATATCAGAGAGAAGGTGAAACTTCGCCACAGTCTGAGGCCCTGAACGCTCTGGAGCAGGTTTACATCAAGGAGCTCTCTGTACTTTTCTCTCCGTTCATCTTTCCTTCGATCCTGACTAGTCTCCCTGTCCCTGCCGCTGAATAACATCCCCACAGCATGATGCTGCCACCACCATGCTTCACCGTAGGGATGGTGCCACCACCATGCTTCACCGTAGGGATGGTGCCAGGTTTCCTCCAGACATGACGCTTGACATTCAGGCCAAAGAGTTCAATCTTGGTTTCATCTCACCAGAGAATCTTGTTTCTCAGTCAATCAGGGGTCTTTTCACAGTCCCCAAATGCAGAACAAATTCAAGAAAACATACATTATTGTATAGAGACGTTATTGCATGGAACTTCCTTCCATCTCAAATAAACAGCAAACCTGGTTTCAAAAAACAGATAAAGCAACACCTCACGGCACAACGACTCTCCCCTATTGGACCCAGATAGTTTGTGTGTATGTATTGATATGTAGGCCACGTGTGCCTTTTTAAAAAATGTAGTTCTGTCCTTGAGCTGTTCTTGTCTAATGATGTTCTGTATTATGTAATTCTGTATTATGTTTCATGTTCTGTGTGGACCCCAGGAAGAGTAGCTGCTGCTTATGCAACAGGATCCTACTAAAATACCAACTACCAAATGGAAACACCCTGAGCTCAATTTCAAGTCTCATAACAAAGGGTCTCTGAATACTTATGTAAATAAGGTATATCTGTTTTTTATATTTTTTTTTATACATTTTAAAAAATGTCTAAAAACCTGTTTTCGCTTTGTCATTATGGGGTTATGTGCATAGATTACTAAGGACATTTTTTTTAAATAAACCATTTTAGAATAAGGCTGGAACGTAAGAAAATGTGGAAAGGGTGAAGGGGTCTGAATACTTTCCAAAGCCACTGTAGTTTTTCTGATGTAGCTACTGTACTACAGTACCAGTCGAAAGTTTGGACAGCTACTTATTTTCTACATTGTAGAATATTAGTGAAGACATCAAAACTATGAAATAACACATATGGAACCACGTCTTCAAACAAGTGTTAAACAAATCAAAATATATTTGAGATCCTTCAAATTAGCCACCCTTTGACTTGATTACAGTTTTGGCATTCTCTCAACCAGCTTCACCTGGAATGCTTTTCCAACAGTCTTGAAGGAGTTCCCACATATGCTGAGTACTTGTTGACTGCTTTTCCTTCACTCTGCGGTCCAACTCATCCCAAACAATATCAATTTGGGTTGAGGTTGGGTGATTGTGGAGGCTAGGTCAGGAGTCATCTGATGCAGCACTCCATCACTCTCCTTCTTGGTCAAATATCCTTTACACAGCCTGAAGGTGTGTTGGGTCATTGTCCTGTTAAAAAACAAATGATAGATTATCAGATACACCATCTGTGGCAGGGCTTAAACTGTGATGGACTACAAAGGGAAACCCAAACGCTGCCCAGTGACGAGCTAAATTACTTTTATGCTCGCTTCAAGGCAAGCAACACTGAATCATGCATGAGAGCACCAACTGTTCTGAACGACTGTGTGATCATGCTTTCTGTAGCCAATGTGAGCAAGACCTTAAAACAGGTCAACATTCACAAAGCTGCTGGGCCAGACGAATTACCAGGACGTACACTCAAAGAATGCGCAGACCAATTGGCAAGTGTCTTCACTGACATTTTCAACCACCCCTGACCGAGTCTGTAATACCTACATGTTTCAAACAGACCAGCAAAGTCGCTGTGCCTAAGAAAGTGACGGTAACCTGCCTAAATGATTACCGCCCCGTAGCACTCACGTCGGTAGCCAGGATGTGCTTTCAGAGGCTGGTCATGGCTCACATCAACACCATCACGCCAGAAACCCTAGACCCACTCCAATTTGCATACCGCCCTAACAGATCCACAGATGACGCAATCTCTATTGCACTCCACACTGCCCTTTCCCACCTGGACAAGAGGAACACCTTCGTGAGAATGCTGTTCATCGACTACAGGTCAGTGTTCAACACCATAGTGCCCTCAAAGCTAATCACTAAGCTAAGGACCCTGGGACTAAACAGCTCCCTCTGCAACTGGATCCTGGACTTCCTGATGGGCCGCCCCCAGGTGGGGAGGGTAGGTAGCAACACATCTGCCACGCTGATCCTCAACACTGGGGCCTCTCAGGGGTGCGTGCTCAGTCCCCTCCTGTACTCCCTGTTCACCCACGACTGCATTGCCAGGCATGACTCCAACACCATCATTAAGTTTGCAGTGGTAGGCCTGATCACGACAACGATGAGAGCCTATAGGGAGGTCAGAGACCTGGCAGTGTGGTGCCAGGACAACAACCTCTCCCTCAATGTGAGCAAGACAAAGGAGCTGATCCTGGACTATAGGAAAAGGAGGACGGAATAGGCCCCCATTAACATCGACGGGACTGAAGTAGAGTGGGTCAAGAGTTTCAATTTCCTTGGCACAGACGCATTAAGGAAAGAAATTCCACAAATGAACTTTTAACAAGGCAGACTTGTTATTTGAAATGCATTCCACGTGACTACCTCATGAAGCTGGTTGAGAGAATGTCAAGAGTGTGCAAAGATGTCATCAAAGCATAGGGTGGCTACTTTGAAGAATCTCAAATATAAAATATATTTAGATTTATTTAACACTTTTTGTTTCTACATGATTCCATAAGTGTTATTTCATAGTTTTGATGTCTTTACTATTATTCTAGAAAATAGTAAAAATAAAGAAAAACCCTTGAATGAGTCGGTGTCCAAACGTTTGACTGGTACTGTAGATTTATTTTTCTGTACAATTTGAAAAGTTGTATTTGTTTTGTTGCTAAACTAATAATACAGGAAACAGACTGCTGCAACCTGATTGGCTAAACGCTATATTAAATTTCGGGACTAGCATTTCTAGGCGTTAGCCACTTTACCATGGTGATGGAAAATTGTGTTTCATAAAGAAAGTACTATTTTCCCAGTTTTTTTCCCCTCCATGAAATCTAGTTAAAGGAGGAAATCAAGTTCTTTGCAGCAGACTGAATGAAGAATGTTTTAGGTACGAATTCACTGGGGATACGAGTGTATTTCCGCAGCATACATGTTTTAGGTACGAATTCACTGGGGATACGAGTGTATTTCCGCTGCATACATGTTTTAGGTACGAATTCACTGGGGATACGAGTGTATTTCCGCAGCATACATGTTTTAGGTACGAATTCACTGGGGATACGAGTGTATTTCCGCAGCATACATGTTTTAGGTACGAATTCACTGGGGATACGAGTGTATTTCCGCTGCATACATGTTTTAGGTACGAATTCACTGGGGATACGAGTGTATTTCTGCAGCATACAATGCATTTGGACGGTAAGACTCCATATCTCCATCTACCGGCCGCTCTGCTCTGCGGCTGAATACAGTAATATGCGGATTCACATCAGCCCAACGGACTAGTCAGAGTTTTGTCTTCTAAGTCTCCACAACACCGCTGCCCTAAAATACCGTAATTATTTATGCAGCAACAAATGGGTAACTGTAGGTTACCGTAAGATCTGAGTAGGTTGATTCTACAGTATGGGAAATCCATGGACAGACTCGCTGTGGGAACTCAGAAGTTGTCTCTGTCTGTCTCCTGTCTGTCCCGCTGTCTCAGGTCTGTGAAGGTAAAGATGTCTCTGGTCGAGCTGGAGGTACCGTCTCCCCTCGTGCGCAGGAGGGTGCACGTTGAGCGCGTGCTGCGGCTGCAGTGATCAAATACCTGTCATCTCTTACTAGCTGCGCTGCATGCTTGATATTACCGACTGAACGGAGGATTTACTGGGAACGGGAACTGAGAACATACCGGCCCAAACCCCGTCCGACTGGACACGGATGGCTTCATGGTAAGGGAGAGTTTTTTTTTACAGTTTCATTCTGTGCTGGGATGTTTACGCTGCATGATCGCGGCTGAAAGGTGCTACATGATCAATCTGATTTCTGCATTGGCCATCCAGCATTTAGTGGTACGGCCTCTGCAGAAGTCAGGGCAGGCATACCTGTTCTTTGTCGAGCAGCACATTAGTGTTGAAGATGTCAAGGAAGTGAGTTTGCGTTTATACAGGACCTCCCGCCCTCACCTACGGTCAACTAATCATGTCAATGCGGAGCTATATGGAGCCCTCCTCTGCTTGCCTCTAGAGGCTCCGCTTTGCGTCAAACCATCCATTGGACGCCACAGACCACATTTCGGATCAAGCATAAATTGTCTCTAACCCAAACAGGCTATCTATATAGTTTAGGTATGGCTGTGCGCGCAATGGGGGGTAGTGCGTTGGATAGTAGCCTATAGGATGCTTATATACTACATAGTTAACTGATTGTTTATTAAAGCCTACTCAAATCAAATCAAATTTATTTATATAGCCCTTCGTACATCAGCTGATATCTCAAAGTGCTGTCCAGAAACCCAGCCTAAAACCCCAAACAGCAAACAATGCAGGTGTAAAAGCACGGTGGCTAGGAAAAACTCCCTAGAAAGGCCAAAACCTAGGAAGAAACCTAGAGAGGAACCGGGCTATGTGGGGTGGCCAGTCCTCTTCTGGCTGTGCCGGGTAGAGATTATAACAGAACATGACCAAGATGTTCAAATGTTCATAAATGACCAGCATGGTCAAATAATAATAAGGCAGAACAGTTGAAACTGGAGCAGCAGCACAGTCAGGTGGACTGGGGACAGCAAGGAGCCATCATGTCAGGTAGTCCTGGGGCACGGTCCTAGGGCTCAGGTCCTCCGAGAGAGAGAAAGAAAGAGAGAATTAGAGAGAGCATATGTGGGGTGGCCAGTCCTCTTCTGGCTGTGCCGGGTGGAGATTATAACAGAACGTGGCCAAGATGTTCAAATGTTCATAAATGACCAGCATGGTTGAATAATAGTAAGGCAGAACAGTTGAAACTGGAGCAGGAGCATGGCCAGGTGGACTGGGGACAGCAAGGAGTCCTCATGTCAGGTAGTCCTGGGACATGGTCCTAGGGCCCAGGCCAGTTGAAACTGGAGCAGCAGCATGGCCAGGTGGACTGGGGACAGCAAGGAGTCATCATGTCAGGTAGTCCTGGGGCATGGTTCTAGGGCTCAGGTCCTCCGAGAGAGAGAAAGAAAGAGAGAAGGAGAGAATTAGAGAACGCACACTTAGATTTACACAGGACACCGAATAGGACAGGAGAAGTACTCCAGATAAACAAACTGACCCTAGCCCCCCGACACATAAACTACTGCAGCATAAATACTGGAGGCCTACTTACCTGATAATGTAGCCTCGGAATATGCTCTCTTCAATTCAATTACAATCCCTCTCTCTCAACATTCAGTTCAATTTCAATCCCTCTCTCTCAATCTCTCAACATTCAGTTCAATTTCAATCCCTTTCTCTCAATCTCTCTCAACATTCAGTTCAATTTCAATCCCTCTCTCTCAATCTCTCTCAACATTCAGTTCAATTTCAATCCCTCTCTCTCAATCTCTCTCAACATTCAGTTCAATTTCAAGCCCCTCTCTCAATCTCTCTCAACATTCAGTTCAATTACAATCCCTCTCTCTCAATCTCTCTCAACATTCAGTTCAATTTCAATCCTCTCTCTCAATCTCTCTCAACATTCAGTTCAATTTCAAGCCCTCTCTCTCAATCTCTCTCAACATTCAGTTCAATTACAATCCTCTCTCTCAATCTCTCTCAACATTCAGTTCAATTTCAATCCCTCTCTCTCAATCTCTCTCAACATTCAGTTCAATTTCAATCCTCTCTCTCAATCTCTCTCAACATTCAGTTCAATTTCAATCCTCTCTCTCAATCTCTCTCAACATTCAGTTCAATTTCAATCCCTCTCTCTCAATCTCTCTCAACATTCAGTTCAATTTCAAGCCCTCTCTCTCAATCTCTCTCAACATTCAGTTCAATTTCAAGCCCTCTCTCTCAATCTCTCTCAACATTCAGTTCAATTACAATCCCTCTCTCTCAATCTCTCTCAACATTCAGTTCAATTTCAATCCCTCTCTCTCAATCTCTCTCAACATTCAGTTCAATTTCAAGCCCTCTCTCTCAATCTCTCTCAACATTCAGTTCAATTTCAAGCCCTCTCTCTCAATCTCTCTCAACATTCAGTTCAATTTCAATCCCTCTCTCTCGCTCTCTCTCAATTCTCAGTTCAACTTCAACCTCTCTCACAGTTAATTTAATTTAAGGGCTTTATTGGCATGGCAAACATATGTTAGCAAAGCAAGTGAATTCGAGAATAAACAAAAGTGAAATATACAAAAATTCACAGTAAATATTACACTCACAAAGGTTAAAAATAATAGACATTTCAAATGTCATATTATGTATATATACAGTGTTATAATGATGTGCAAATAGTTAAAGTACAAAAGGCAAAATAAATTAACATAAATATGGGTTGTATTTCCAATGCTGTTTGTTCTTCACTGGTTGCCCTTTTCTTGTGACAACGGGTCACACATCTTGCTGCTGTGATGCACACTGTGGTATTTCACCCAGTAGATATGGGAGTTTATCAAAATGTGATTTGTTTTCTAATTCTTTGAGGATCTGTGTAATCTGAGGGAAATATATGTCTCTAATATGGGAGGAGGATAGGAAAGCAGCTCAATTTCCACCTCAATTTGTGGGCAGTGCGCACAGCCTGTCCGGCCCCACGCGGTCATTTTGGGAAGAGGGGCTGAACGGAACCGAAGCAAAGGAAGTACATGTCAAAGCCACCCTCTCCTATCTAACCTGCCTACCTACTACTCACCTACCCTCTCCTATCTAATCTGCCTACCTACTACTTACCTACCCTCTCCTATCTAACCTGCCTACCTACTACTTACCTACCCTCTCCTATCTAACCTGCCTACCTACTACTCACCTACCCTCTCCTATCTAACCTGCCTACCCACTACTCACCTACCCTCTCCTATCTAACCTGCCTACCTACTACTTACCTACCCTCTCCTATCTAACCTGCCTACCCACTACTCACCTACCCTCTCCTATCTAACCTGCCTACCTACTACTTACCTACCCTCTCCTATCTAACCTGCCTACCTACTACTCACCTACCCTCTCCTATCTAACCTGCCTACCCACTACTCACCTACCCTCTCCTATCTAACCTGCCTACCTACTACTCACCTACCCTCTCCTACCTAACCTGTCTACCTACTACTCACCTACCCTCTCCTATCTAACCTGTCTACCTACTACTCACCTACCCTCTCCTACCTAACCTGTCTACCTACTACTAACCTACCCTCTCCTATCTAACCTGTCTACCTACTACTCACCTAACCTGCCTACCTACTACTCACCTACCCTCTCCTATCTAACCTGTCTACCTACTACTTACCTACCCTCTCCTATCTAACCTGTCTACCTACTACTAACCTACCCTCTCCTATCTAACCTGTCTACCTACTACTCACCTAACCTGCCTACCTACTACTCACCTAACCTGCCTACCTACTACTCACCTACCCTGTCTACCTACTACTTACCTACCCTCTCCTATCTAACCTGCCTACCTACTACTTACCTACCCTGTCTACCTACTACTCACCTAACCTGCCTACCTACTACTTACCTACCCTCTCCTATCTAACCTGCCTACCTACTACTTACCTACCCTCTCCTATCTAACCTGCCTACCTACTACTTACCTACCCTCTCCTATCTAACCTGCCTACCCACTACTCACCTACCCTCTCCTATCTAACCTGCCTACCTACTACTTACCTACCCTCTCCTATCTAACCTGCCTACCTACTACTCACCTACCCTCTCCTATCTAACCTGCCTACCCACTACTCACCTACCCTCTCCTATCTAACCTGCCTACCTACTACTCACCTACCCTCTCCTATCTAACCTGCCTACCCACTACTCACCTACCCTCTCCTATCTAACCTGCCTACCTACTACTTACCTACCCTCTCCTATCTAACCTGCCTACCCACTACTCACCTACCCTCTCCTATCTAACCTGCCTACCTACTACTTACCTACCCTCTCCTATCTAACCTGCCTACCTACTACTCACCTACCCTCTCCTATCTAACCTGCCTACCCACTACTCACCTACCCTCTCCTATCTAACCTGCCTACCTACTACTCACCTACCCTCTCCTACCTAACCTGTCTACCTACTACTCACCTACCCTCTCCTATCTAACCTGTCTACCTACTACTCACCTACCCTCTCCTACCTAACCTGTCTACCTACTACTAACCTACCCTCTCCTATCTAACCTGTCTACCTACTACTCACCTAACCTGCCTACCTACTACTCACCTACCCTCTCCTATCTAACCTGTCTACCTACTACTTACCTACCCTCTCCTATCTAACCTGTCTACCTACTACTAACCTACCCTCTCCTATCTAACCTGTCTACCTACTACTCACCTAACCTGCCTACCTACTACTCACCTAACCTGCCTACCTACTACTCACCTACCCTGTCTACCTACTACTTACCTACCCTCTCCTATCTAACCTGCCTACCTACTACTTACCTACCCTGTCTACCTACTACTCACCTAACCTGCCTACCTACTACTTACCTACCCTCTCCTATCTAACCTGCCTACCTACTACTTACCTACCCTCTCCTATCTAACCTGCCTACCTACTACTCACCTACCTCTCCTATCTAACCTGTCTACCTACTACTCACCTACCCTCTCCTATCTAACCTGTCTACCTACTACTCACCTACCCTCTCCTATCTAACCTGCCTACCTACTACTTACCTACCCTCTCCTATCTAACCTGCCTACCTACTACTCACCTACCCTCTCCTATCTAACCTGTCTACCTACTACTCACCTACCCTCTCCTATCTAACCTGCCTACCTACTACTTACCTACCCTCCCCTACCTAACCTGTCTACCTACTACTCACCTACCCTCTCCTATCTAACCTGCCTACCTACTACTTACCTACCCTCTCCTATCTAACCTGCCTACCTACTACTCACCTACCCTCTCCTATCTAACCTGTCTACCTACTACTCACCTACCCTCTCCTATCTAACCTGCCTACCCACTACTTACCTTACCTGCCTACCTACTACTCACCTACCCTCTCCTACCTAACCTGCCTACCTACTACTTACCTACCCTCTCCTATCTAACCTGTCTACCTACTACTTACCTACCCTCTCCTATCTAACCTGCCTACCTACTACTCACCTACCCTCTCCTATCTAACCTGTCTACCTACTACTTACCTACCTGTCTACCTACTACTCACCTACCCTCTCCTATCTAACCTGTCTACCTACTACTTACCCACCCTCTCCTATCTAACCTGCCTACCTACTACTTACCTACCCTCTCCTATCTAACCTGTCTACCTACTACTTACCTACCTGTCTACCTACTACTCACCTACCCTCTCCTATCTAACCTGCCTACCTACTACTTACCTACCTGCCTACCTACTACTCACCTAACCTGCCTACCTACTACTTACCCACCCTCTCCTATCTAACCTGCCTACCTACTACTTACCTACCCTCTCCTATCTAACCTGTCTACCTACTACTTACCTACCTGTCTACCTACTACTCACCTACCCTCTCCTATCTAACCTGCCTACCTACTACTCACCTACCCTCTCCTATCTAACCTGCCTACCCACTACTTACCTACCCTCTCCTATCTAACCTGCCTACCTACTACTCACCTACCCTCTCCTATCTAACCTGCCTACCTACTACTTACCTACCCTCTCCTATCTAACCTGCCTACCTACTACTTACCTACCCTCTCCTATCTAACCTGCCTACCTACTACTTACCTACCCTCTCCTATCTAACCTGCCTACCTACTACTTACCTACCCTCTCCTATCTAACCTGCCTACCTACTACTTACCTACCCTCTCCTATCTAACCTGCCTACCTACTACTCACCTACCCTCTCCTATCTAACCTGCCTACCCACTACTTACCTACCCTCTCCTATCTAACCTGCCTACCCACTACTTACCTACCCTCTCCTATCTAACCTGCCTACCTACTACTTACCTACCCTCTCCTATCTAACCTGCCTACCTACTACTTACCTACCCTCTCCTATCTAACCTGCCTACCTACTACTTACCTACCCTCTCCTATCTAACCTGCCTACCTACTACTCACCTAACCTGCCTACCCACTACTTACCTACCCTCTCCTATCTAACCTGCCTACCCACTACTTACCTACCCTCTCCTATCTAACCTGCCTACCCACTACTTACCTACCCTCTCCTATCTAACCTGCCTACCTACTACTCACCTAACCTGCCTACCTACTACTCACCTACCCTCTCCTATCTAACCTGCCCTCTCCTATCTAACCTGCCTACCTACTACTCACCTACCCTCTCCTATCTAACCTGCCTACCTACTACTCACCTACCCTCTCCTATCTAACCTGCTATCTACCTACTACTCACCTACCCTCTCCTATCTAACCTGCCTACCTACTACTTACCTACCCTCTCCTATCTAACCTGCCTACCTACTACTCACCTACCCCTTTCCTATCTAACCTGCCTACCTACTACTTACCTACCCTCTCCTATCTAACCTGCCTACCTACTACTACCTACCCTCTCCTATCTAACCTGCCTACCTACTACTTACCTACCCTCTCCTATCTAACCTGTCTACCTACTACTTACCTACCCTCTCCTATCTAACCTGCCTACCCACTACTTACCTACCCTCTCCTATCTAACCTGCCTACCTACTACTTACCTACCCTCTCCTATCTAACCTGCCTACCCACTACTTACCTACCCTCTCCTATCTAACCTGCCTACCCACTACTTACCTACCCTCTCCTATCTAACCTGCCTACCCACTACTTACCCTCTCCTATCTAACCTGCCTACCTACTATCTAACCTGCCTACCTACTACTTACCTACCCTCTCCTATCTAACCTGCCTACCACTACTTACCTACCTCTCCTATCTAACCTGCCTACCCTACTACCTACCCTCTCCTATCTAACCTGCCTACCTACTACTCACCTACCCTCTCCTATCTAACCTGCCTACCCACTACTTACCTACCCTCTCCTATCTAACCTGCCTACCTACTACTTACCTACCTTCTCCTATCTAACCTGCCTACCTACTACTTACCTACCCTCTCCTATCTAACCTGCCTACCTACTACTTACCTACCTTCTCCTATCTAACCTGCCTACCTACTACTTACCTACCCTCTCCTATCTAACCTGCCTACCTACTACTTACCTACCTTCTCCTATCTAACCTGCCTACCTACTACTTACCTACCCTCTCCTATCTAACCTGCCTACCTACTACTTACCTACCTATCTCTCCTATCTAACCTGCCTACCTACTACTTACCTACCCTCTCCTATCTAACCTGCCTACCTACTACTTACCTACCCTCTCCTATCTAACCTGCCTACCTACTACTTACCTACCCTCTCCTATCTAACCTGCCTACCTACTACTCACCTACCCTCTCCTATCTAACCTGCCTACCTACTACTCACCTACCCTCTCCTATCTAACCTGCCTACCTACTACTTACCTACCCTCTCCTATCTAACCTGCCTACCTACTACTTACCCTACCCTCTCCTATCTAACCTGCCTACCTACTACTCAACCTACCCTCTCCTATCTAACCTGCCTACCTACTACTTACCCACCCTCTCCTATCTAACCTGCCTACCTACTACTTACCTACCCTCTCCTATCTAACCTGCCTACCTACTACTTACCCACCCTCTCCTATCTAACCTGCCTACCTACTACTTAACCTGCCTACCTACTACTTACTTACCTTCTCCTATCTAACCTGCCTACCTACTACTTACCTACCTTCTCCTATCTAACCTGCCTACCTACTACTCACCTACCCTCTCCTATCTAACCTGCCTACCTACTACTCACCTACCCTCTCCTATCTAACCTGCCTACCTACTACTTACCTACCCTCTCCTATCTAACCTGCCTACCCTCTCCTACTAACTGCCTACCTACCCTCTCCTATCTAACCTGCCTACCTACTACTCACCTACCCTCTCCTATCTAACCTACCCACTACTCACCTACCCTCTCCTATCTAACCTGCCTACCTACTACTCACCTACCCTCTCCTATCTAACCTACCTGTCTACCTACTACTCACCTACCTCTCCTATCTAACCTGTCTACCTACTACTCACCTACCCTCTCCTACCTAACCTGTCTACCTACTACTAACCTACCCTCTCCTATCTAACCTGTCTACCTACTACTCACCTAACCTGCCTACCTACTACTCACCTACCCTCTCCTATCTAACCTGTCTACCTACTACTTACCTACCCTCTCCTATCTAACCTGTCTACCTACTACTTACCTACCCTCTCCTATCTAACCTGTCTACCTACTACTAACTTACCCTCTCCTATCTAACCTGTCTACCTACTACTCACCTAACCTGCCTACCTACTACTCACCTAACCTGCCTACCTACTACTCACCTACCCTGTCTACCTACTACTTACCTACCCTCTCCTATCTAACCTGCCTACCTACTACTTACCTACCCTGTCTACCTACTACTCACCTAACCTGCCTACCTACTACTTACCTACCCTCTCCTATCTAACCTGCCTACCTACTACTTACCTACCCTCTCCTATCTAACCTGCCTACCTACTACTCACCTACCCTCTCCTATCTAACCTGTCTACCTACTACTCACCTACCCTCTCCTATCTAACCTGTCTACCTACTACTCACCTACCCTCTCCTATCTAACCTGCCTACCTACTACTTACCTACCCTCTCCTATCTAACCAGCCTACCTACTACTCACCTACCCTCTCCTATCTAACCTGTCTACCTACTACTCACCTACCCTCTCCTATCTAACCTGCCTACCTACTACTTACCTACCCTCCCTACCTAACCTGTCTACCTACTACTCACCTACCCTCTCCTATCTAACCTGCCTACCTACTACTTACCTACCCTCTCCTATCTAACCTGCCTACCCACTACTTACCTACCCTCTCCTATCTAACCTGCCTACCCACTACTTACCTACCCTCTCCTATCTAACCTGCCTACCTACTACTCACCTAACCTCTCCTACTACTAACCTACCCCTCTCCCTAACCTCCTATCTAACCTGCCCTCTCCTATCTAACCTGCCTACCTACTACTCACCTACCCTCTCCTATCTAACCTGCCTACCTACTACTCACCTACCCTCTCCTATCTAACCTGCCTACCTACTACTCACCTACCCTCTCCTATCTAACCTGCCTACCTACTACTTACCTACCCTCTCCTATCTAACCTGCCTACCTACTACTCACCTACCCTCTCCTATCTAACCTGCCTACCTACTACTTACCTACCCTCTCCTATCTAACCTGCCTACCTACTACTTACCTACCCTCTCCTATCTAACCTGCCTACCTACTACTTACCTACCCTCTCCTATCTAACCTGCCTACCTACTACTTACCTACCCTCTCCTATCTAACCTGCCTACCTACTACTTACCTACCCTCTCCTATCTAACCTGCCTACCTACTACTCACCTACCCTCTCCTATCTAACCTGCCTACCCACTACTTACCTACCCTCTCCTATCTAACCTGCCTACCCACTACTTACCTACCCTCTCCTATCTAACCTGCCTACCTACTACTTACCTACCCTCTCCTATCTAACCTGCCTACCTACTACTTACCTAACCTGCCTACCTACTACTTACCTACCCTCTCCTATCTAACCTGCCTACCTACTACTTACCTACCTTCTCCTATCTAACCTGCCTACCTACTACTTACCTACCCTCTCCTATCTAACCTGCCTACCTACTACTTACCTACCCTCTCCTATCTAACCTGCCTACCTACTACTTACCTACCCTCTCCTATCTAACCTGCCTACCTACTACTTACCTACCCTCTCCTATCTAACCTGCCTACCTACTACTTACCTACCTCTCCTATCTAACCTGCCTACCCACTACTTACCTACCCTCTCCTATCTAACCTGCCTACCTACTACTTACCTACCCTCTCCTATCTAACCTGCCTACCTACTACTTACCTACCCTCTCCTATCTAACCTGCCTACCTACTACTTACCTAACCTGCCTACCTACTACTTACCTACCCTCTCCTATCTAACCTGCTCACCTACTACTCACCTACCCTCTCCTATCTAACCTGCCTACCTACTACTTACCTACCCTCTCCTATCTAACCTGCCTACCCACTACTTACCTACCCTCTCCTATCTAACCTGCCTACCTACTACTTACCTACCTTCTCCTATCTAACCTGCCTACCTACCTTACCTACCCTCTCCTATCTAACCTACCCTCTCCTATCTAACCTGCCTACCTACTACTTACCTACCCTCTCCTATCTAACCTGCCTACCTACTACTTACCTACCCTCTCCTATCTAACCTGCCTACCTACTACTTACCTACCCTCTCCTATCTAACCTGCCTACCTACTACTCACCTACCCTCTCCTATCTAACCTGCCTACCTACTACTCACCTACCCTCTCCTATCTAACCTGCCTACCTACTACTTACCTACCCTCTCCTATCTAACCTGCCTACCTACTACTTACCTACCCTCTCCTATCTAACCTGCCTACCTACTACTTACCTACCCTCTCCTATCTAACCTGCCTACCTACTACTTACCTACCCTCTCCTATCTAACCTGCCTACCTACTACTTACCTACCCTCTCCTATCTAACCTGCCTACCTACTACTTACCTACCCTCTCCTATCTAACCTGCCTACCTACTACTTACCTACCCTCTCCTATCTAACCTGCCTACTACTACTACTCCACCTAACCTGCCTACCTACTACTTACCTACCTTCTCCTATCTAACCTGCCTACCTACTACTTACCTACCCTCTCCTATCTAACCTGCCTACCTACTACTCACCTACCCTCTCCTATCTAACCTGCCTACCTACTACTCACCTACCCTCTCCTATCTAACCTGCCTACCTACTACTTACCTACCCTCTCCTATCTAACCTGCCTACCCACTACCACCTACCCTCTCCTATCTAACCTGCCTACCTACTACTTACCTACCCTCTCCTATCTAACCTGCCTACCTACCTACCCTCTCCTATCTAACCTGCCTACCTACTACTTACCTACCCTCTCCTATCTAACCTGCCTACCTACTACTTCACCTACCTCTCCTATCTAACCTGCCTACCTACTACTCACCTACCCTCTCCTATCTAACCTGCCTACCTACTACTCACCTACCCTCCTACCTAACCTGCCTACCTACTACTTACCTACCCTCTCCTATCTAACCTGTCTACCTACTACTCACCTACCCTCTCCTATCTAACCTGCCTACCTACTACTTACCTACCCTCTCCTATCTAACCTGCCTACCTACTACTACCTACCCTCTCCTATCTAACCTGCCTACCTACTACTCACCTACCCTCTCCTATCTAACCTGCCTACCTACTACTTACCTACCCTCTCCTATCTAACCTGCCTACCTACTACTTACCTACCCTCTCCTATCTAACCTGTCTACCTACTACTCACCTACCCTCTCCTATCTAACCTGTCTACCTACTACTCACCTACCCTCTCCTATCTAACCTGTCTACCTACTACTCACCTACCTCCTATCTACCTACTACTCTTACCTACCCTCTAACCTGCCTACCTACTACTTACCTACCCTCTCCTATCTAACCTGCCTACCTACTACTTACCTACCCTCTCCTATCTAACCTGCCTACCTACTACTTACCTACCCTCTCCTATCTAACCTGCCTACCTACTACTACTACTCCTACCTACCCTCTCCTATCTAACCTGCCTACCTACTACTCACCTACCCTCTCCTATCTAACCTGCCTACCTACTACTTACCTACCCTCTCCTATCTAACCTGCCTACCTACTACTTACCTACCCTCTCCTATCTAACCTGCCTACCTACTACTCACCTACCCTCTCCTATCTAACCTGCCTACCTACTACTCTACCTACCCTCTCCTATCTAACCTGTCTACCTACTACTACCTACCCTCTCCTATCTAACCTGCCTACCTACTACTTACCTACCCTCTCCTATCTAACCTGCCTACCTACTACTCACCTAACCTGTCTACCTACTACTCACCTACCCTCTCCTATCTAACCTGCCTACCTACTACTACCTAACCTGCCTACCTACCTACCTACCTCTACCTAACCTGCCTACCTACTACTTACCTACCCTCTCCTATCTAACCTGCCTACCTACTACTTACCTACCCTCTCCTATCTAACCTGCCTACCTACTACTTCACCTACCTCCTATCTAACCTACTACTCACCTACCCTCTCCTATCTAACCTGCCTACCTACTACTCACCTACCCTCTCCTATCTAACCTGCCTACCCACTACTTACCTACCCTCTCCTATCTAACCTGCCTACCTACTACTTACCTACCCTCTCCTATCTAACCTGTCTACCTACTACTCACCTAACCTGCCTACCTACTACTCACCTAACCTGCCTACCTACTACTCACCTACCCTCTCCTATCTAACCTGCCTACCTACTACTCACCTACCCTCTCCTATCTAACCTGCCTACCTACTACTCACCTACCCTCTCCTATCTAACCTGCCTACCTACTACTTACCTACCCTCTCCTATCTAACCTGCCTACCTACTACTTACCTACCTGTCTACCTACTACTACCCTCCTATCTAACCTGCCTACCTACTACTCACCTACCCTCTCCTATCTAACCTGCCTACCTACTACTTACCTACCCTCTCCTATCTAACCTGCCTACCTACTACTTACCTACCCTCTCCTATCTAACCTGCCTACCTACTACTCACCTAACCTGTCTACCTACCTACTACCTCACCTACCCTCTCCTATCTAACCTGCCTACCTACTACTCACCTACCCTCTCCTATCTAACCTGCCTACCTACTACTTACCTACCCTCTCCTATCTAACCTGCCTACCTACTACTCACCTACCCTCTCCTATCTAACCTGCCTACCTACTACTCACCTACCCTCTCCTATCTAACCTGCCTACCTACTACTTACCTACCTGTCTACCTACTACTCACCTACCCTCTCCTATCTAACCTGCCTACCTACTACTTACCTACCCTCTCCTATCTAACCTGCCTACCTACTACTTACCTACCCTCTCCTATCTAACCTGCCTACCTACTACTTACCTACCCTCTCCTATCTAACCACCTACCTACTACTCACCTACCCTCTCCTATCTAACCTGCCTACCTACTACTTACCTACCCTCTCCTATCTAACCTGCCTACCTACTACTCACCTACCCTCTCCTATCTAACCTGCCTACCTACTACTTACCTACCCTCTCCTATCTAACCTGCTAACCTACCTACTACTCACCTACCCTCTCCTATCTAACCTGCCTACCTACTACTCTAACCTACCCTCTCCTATCTAACCTGCCTACCTACTACTTACCTACCCTCTCCTATCTAACCTGCCTACCTACTACTTACCTACCCTCTCCTATCTAACCTGCCTACCTACTACTTACCTACCCTCTCCTATCTAACCTGCCTACCTACTACTTACCTACCCTCTCCTATCTAACCTGCCTACCTACTACTTACCTACCCTCTCCTATCTAACCTGCCTACCTACTACTTACCTACCCTCTCCTATCTAACCTGCCTACCTACTACTTACCTACCTGCCTCTCCTCATCTAACCTGCCTACCTACTACTTACCTACCCTCTCCTATCTAACCTGCCTACCTACTACTTACCTACCCTCTCCTATCTAACCTGTCTACCTACTACTACCTACCTACCCTCTCCTATCTAACCTGCCTACCTACTACTCACCTACCCTCTCCTATCTAACCTGCCTACCTACTACTTACCTACCCTCTCCTATCTAACCTGCCTACCTACTACTTACCTACCCTCTCCTATCTAACCTGCCTACCTACTACTTACCTACCCTCTCTATCTAACCTGTCTACCTACTACTCACCTACCTCTCCTACCTACTACTATCTAACCTGCTCCTATCTAACCCTACCTACTACTCACCTACCCTCTCCTATCTAACCTGCCTACCTACTACTCACCTACCCTCTCCTATCTAACCTGCTACCTACCTACCTACCCTCTACCTACCCTCTCCTATCTAACCTGCCTACCTACTACCTACCTACCTCTCCCATCTAACCTGCCTACCTACTACTTACCTACCCTCTCCTATCTAACCTGCCTACCTACTACTTACCTACCCTCTCCTATCTAACCTGCCTACCTACTACTCACCTACCCTCTCCTATCTAACCTGCCTACCTACTACTTACCTACCCTCTCCTATCTAACCTGCCTACCTACTACTTACCTACCTCTCCTATCTAACCTGCCTACCTACTACTCACCTACCCTCTCCTATCTAACCTGCCTACCTACTACTTACCTACCCTCTCCTATCTAACCTGCCTACCTACTACTTACCTACCTCTCCTATCTAACCTGCCTACCTACTACTTACCTACCCTCTCCTATCTAACCTGCCTACCTACTACTTACCTACCCTCTCCTATCTAACCTGCCTACCTACTACTTACCTACCCTCTCCTATCTAACCTCCTATCTAACCTGCCTACCTACTACTTACCTACCCTCTCCTATCTAACCTGCCTACCTACTACTCACCTACCCTCTCCTATCTAACCTGCCTACCTACTACTCACCTACCCTCTCCTATCTAACCTGCCTACCTACTACTTACCTACCCTCTCCTATCTAACCTGCCTACCTACTACTTACCTACCCTACCTCCTATCTAACCTGCCTACCTACTACTCACCTACCCTCTCCTATCTAACCTGCCTACCCTACTACTTACCTACCCTCTCCTATCTAACCTGCCCTACCTACCTACTCACCTACCCTCTCCTATCTAACCTGCCTACCTACTACTTACCTACCCTCTCCTATCTAACCTGCCTACCTACTACTTACCTACCTCTCCTATCTAACCTGCCTACCTACTACTCACCTATCTAACCTGCCTACCTATCTAACCTGCCTACCTACTACTTACCTACCTCCCTCTCCTATCTAACCTGCCTACCTACTACTCTAACCTACTATCTAACCTGCCTACCTACTACTCTACCTTCTCCTATCTAACCTGCCTACCTACTACTCACCTACCCTCTCCTATCTAACCTGCCTACCTACTACTTCACCTACCCTCTCCTATCTAACCTGCCTACCTACTACTCACCTACCCTCTCCTATCTAACCTGCCTACCTACTACTTACCTACCCTCCTATCTAACCTGCCTACCTACTAACCTGCTCCTACCTACTACTCTACCTACTACCTACCTCCTATCTAACCTGCCTACCTACTACTCACCTACCCTCTCCTATCTAACCTGCCTACCTACTACTCACCTACCCTCTCCTATCTAACCTGCCTACCTACTACTTACCTACCCTCTCCTATCTAACCTGCCTACCTACTACTTACCTACCTCTCCTATCTAACCTGCCTACCTACTACTTACCTACCCTCTCCTATCTAACCTGCCTACCTACTACTTACCTACCCTCTCCTATCTAACCTGCCTACCTACTACTTACCTACCCTCTCCTATCTAACCTGCCTACCTACTACTTACCTACCCTCTCCTATCTAACCTGCCTACCTACTACTTACCTACCCTCTCCTATCTAACCTGCCTACCTACTACTTACCTACCTCCTATCTAACCTGCCTACTACTACCCTATCTAACCTGCCTACCTACTACTTACCTACCCTCTCCTATCTAACCTGCCTACCTACTACTCACCTACCCTCTCCTATCTAACCTGCCTACCTACTACTTACCTACCCCTCTCCTATCTAACCTGCCTACCTACTACTTACCTACCCTCTCCTATCTAACCTGCCTACCTACTACTACCTACCTCTCTAATCTAACCTCACCTACTACTACCTACCCTCTCCTATCTAACCTGCCTACCTACTACTTACCTACCCTCTCCTATCTAACCTGCCTACCTACTACTCACCTACCCTCTCCTATCTAACCTGCCTACCCACTACTTACCTACCCTCTCCTATCTAACCTGCCTACCTACTACTTACCTACCCTCTCCTATCTAACCTGCCTACCTACTACTTACCTACCCTCTCCTATCTAACCTGCCTACCTACTACTTACCTAACCTCTCCTATCTAACCTGCCTACCTACTACTTACCTACCCTCTCCTATCTAACCTGCCTACCTACTACTTACCTACCTTCTCCTCCTATCTAACCTGCCTACCTACTACTTACCTACCCTCTCCTATCTAACCTGCCTACCTACTACTCACCTACCCTCTCCTATCTAACCTGCCTACCTACTACTTACCTACCCTCTCCTATCTAACCTGCCTACCCACTACTTACCTACCCTCTCCTATCTAACCTGCCTACCTACTACTTACCTACCCTCTCCTATCTAACCTGCCTACCTACTACTTACCTACCTCTCCTATCTAACCTGCCTACCTACTACTTACCTACCTTCTCCTATCTAACCTGCCTACCCTACTACTTACCTACCCTCTCCTATCTAACCTGCCTACCACTACTTACCTACCTCTCCTATCTAACCTGCCTACCTACTACTTACCTACCCTCTCCTATCTAACCTGCCTACCTACTACTTACCTACCCTCTCCTATCTAACCTGCCTACCTACTACTTACCTACTCTCCTATCTCCTACTCTAACCTGCCTAACCCTACTACTTACCTACCCTCTCCTATCTAACCTGCCTACCTACTACTACCTACCCTCTCCTATCTAACCTGCCTACCTACTACTTACCTACCTTCTCCTATCTAACCTGCCTACCTACTACTTACCTACCTTCTCCTATCTAACCTGCCTACCTACTAACTGCCACCTACCTCCTAACCTCCTACCTAACTTACCTACCCTACTACTACCTACCTCTCCTATCTAACCTGCCTACCTACTACTTACCTAACCTGCCTACCTACCTATCTAACCTGCCTACCCACTACCTACCTACCCTCTCCTATCTAACCTGCCTACCTACTACTTACCTACCCTCTCCTATCTAACCTGCCTACCTACTACTCACCTACCCTCTCCTACCTAACCTGCCTACCTACTACTCACCTACCCTCTCCTACCTAACCTGCCTACCTACTACTCACCTACCCTCTCCTATCTAACCTGCCTACCTACTACTCACCTACCTTCTCCTATCTAACCTGCCTACCTACTACTCACCTAACCTGCCTACCTACTACTTACCTACCTTCTCCTATCTAACCTGCCTACCTACTACTTACCTACCTTCTCCTATCTAACCTGCCTACCCACTACTTACCTACCCTCTCCTATCTAACCTGCCTACCCACTACTTACCTACCCTCTCCTATCTAACCTGCCTACCTACTACTTACCTAACCTGCCTACCTACTACTTACCTACCCTCTCCTATCTAACCTGCCTACCCACTACTCACCTACCCTCTCCTATCTAACCTGCCTACCTACTACTCACCTACCCTCTCCTATCTAACCTGCCTACCCACTACTTACCTACCCTCTCCTATCTAACCTGCCTACCTACTACTTACCTACCTTCTCCTATCTAACCTGCCTACCTACTACTTACCTACCCTCTCCTATCTAACCTGCCTACCTACTACTCACCTAACCTCTCCTATCTAACCTGCCTACCTACTACTCACCTACCCTCTCCTATCTAACCTGCCTACCCACTACTTACCTACCTCTCCTATCTAACCTGCCTACCTACTACTTACCTACCTTCTCCTATCTAACCTGCCTACCTACTACTTACCTACCCTCTCCTATCTAACCTGCCTACCTACTACTTACCTACCTTCTCCTATCTAACCTGCCTACCTACTACTTACCTACCCTCTCCTATCTAACCTGCCTACCTACTACTTACCTACCCTCTCCTATCTAACCTGCCTACCTACTACTTACCTACCCTCTCCTATCTAACCTGCCTACCTACTACTACCTACCCTCTCCTATCTAACCTGCCTACCTACTACTTACCTACCCTCTCCTATCTAACCTGCCTACCTACTACTCACCTACCCTCTCCTATCTAACCTGCCTACCTACTACTTACCCACCCTCTCCTATACCTCTAACCTGCCTACCTACTACTTACCTACCCTCTCCTATCTAACCTGCCTACCTACTACTCACTAACCTGCCTTACTACTACCTACCTTCTCCTATCTAACCTGCCTACCTACTACTTACCTACCTTCTCCTATCTAACCTGCCTACCCACTACTTACCTACCTCTCCTATCTAACCTGCCTACCCACTACTTACCTACCCTCTCCTATCTAACCTGCCTACCTACCTACTCCTACCTAACCTGCCTACCTACTACTTACCTACCCTCTCCTATCTAACCTGCCTACCCCACTACTACCACCTACCCTCTCCTATCTAACCTGCCTACCTACTACTCACCTACCCTCTCCTATCTAACCTGCCTACCTACTACTTACCTACCCTCTCCTATCTAACCTGCCTACCCACTACTTACCTACCCTCTCCTATCTAACCTGCCTACCTACTACTTACCTACCCTCTACCCACCTATCTAACCTGCCTACCTACTACTTACCTACCCTACCTCCTATCTAACCTGCCTACCATCTAACTACTCACCTACCCTCTCCTATCTAACCTGCCTACCTACTACTCACCTACCCTCTCCTATCTAACCTGCCTACCCACTACTTACCTACCCTCTCCTATCTAACCTGCCTACCTACTACTTACCTACCTTCTCCTATCTAACCTGCCTACCTACTACTTACCTACCCTCTCCTATCTAACCTGCCTACCTACTACTCACCTAACCTCTCCTATCTAACCTGCCTACCTACTACTCACCTACCCTCTCCTATCTAACCTGCCTACCCACTACTTACCTACCCTCTCCTATCTAACCTGCCTACCTACTACTTACCTACCTTCTCCTATCTAACCTGCCTACCTACTACTTACCTACCCTCTCCTATCTAACCTGCCTACCTACTACTTACCTACCTTCTCCTATCTAACCTGCCTACCTACTACTTACCTACCCTCTCCTATCTAACCTGCCTACCTACTACTTACCTACCCTCTCCTATCTAACCTGCCTACCTACTACTTACCTACCCTCTCCTATCTAACCTGCTATCTAACCTGCCTACCTACTACTTACCTACCCTCTCCTATCTAACCTGCCTACCTACTACTTACCTACCCTCTCCTATCTAACCTGCCTACCTACTACTTACCTACCCTCTCCTATCTAACCTGCCTACCTACTACTTACCTACCTCTCCTATCTAACCTGCCTACCCACTACTTACCTACCCTCTCCTATCTAACCTGCCTACCCACTACTTACCTACCCTCTCCTATCTAACCTGCCTACCTACTACTTACCTAACCTGCCTACCTACTACTTACCTACCCTCTCCTATCTAACCTGCCTACCCACTACTCACCTACCCTCTCCTATCTAACCTGCCTACCTACTACTCACCTACCCTCTCCTATCTAACCTGCCTACCTACTACTTACCTACCCTCTCCTATCTAACCTGCCTACCTACTACTTACCTACCCTCTCCTATCTAACCTGCCTACCTACTACTTACCCACCCTCTCCTATCTAACCTGCCTACCTACTACTCACCTAACCTGCCTACCTACTACTTACCTACCTTCTCCTATCTAACCTGCCTACCTACTACTTACCTACCTTCTCCTATCTAACCTGTCTACCTACTACTCACCTAACCTGCCTACCTACTACTCACCTACCCACTACTTACCTACCCTCTCCTACCTAACCTGCCTACCTACTACTCACCTACCCTCTCCTACCTAACCTGCCTACCTACTACTCACCTACCCTCTCCTATCTAACCTGCCTACCTACTACTCACCTACCCTCTCCTATCTAACCTGCCTACCCACTACTTACCTACCCTCTCCTATCTAACCTGCCTACCTACTACTTACCTAACCTGCCTACCTACTACTTACCTACCCTCTCCTATCTAACCTGCCTACCCACTACTCACCTAC